>NC_053390.1:830964106-831209655 GCF_905171765.1 Bufo bufo
GGGAACCTGTCACCGGGATTTTGTGTATAGAGCTGAGGACATGGGTTGCTAGAAGGGCCGCTAGCACATCCGCAATACCCAGTCCCCATAGCTCTGTGTGCTTTTATTGTGTAAAAAAACTATTTGATACATATGCAAATTAACCTGAGATGAGTCCTGTATGTGAGATGAGTCCTGTCCCTGAGATGAGTCCTGTCCCTGAGAGGAGTCCTGTCCCTGAGAGGAGTCCTGTCCCTGAGAGGAGTCCTGTCCCTGAGAGGAGTCCTGTCCCTGAGATGAGTCCTGTACCTGAGAGGAGTCCTGTCCCTGAGAGGAGTCCTGTCCCTGAGAGGAGTCCTGTCCCTGAGAGGAGTCCTGTCCCTGAGATGAGTCCTGTATGTGAGATGAGTCCTGTCCCTGAGAGGAGTCCTGTCCCTGAGAGGAGTCCTGTCCCTGAGAGGAGTCCTGTCCCTGAGATGAGTCCTGTATGTGGGATGAGTCCTGTATGTGAGATGAGTCCTGTCCCTGAGATGAGTCCTGTCCCTGAGAGGAGTCCTGTCCCTGAGATGAGTCCTGTCCCTGAGAGGAGTCCTGTCCCTGAGATGAGTCCTGTATGTGAGATGAGTCCTGTATGTGAGATCAGTCCTGTCCCTGAGATGAGTCCTGTCCCTGAAATGAGTCCTGTCCCTGAGAGGAGTCCTGTCCCTGAGAGGAGTCCTGTCCCTGAGAGGAGTCCTGTCCCTGAGATGAGTCCTGTCCCTGAGATGAGTCCTGCCCCTGAGATGAGTCCTGTCCCTGAAATGAGTCCTGTCCCTGAGAGGAGTCCTGTCCCTGAGAGGAGTCCTGTCCCTGAGAGGAGTCCTGTCCCTGAGATGAGTCCTGTCCCTGAGAGGAGTCCTGTCCCTGAGATGAGTCCTGTCCCTGAGAGGAGTCCTGTCCCTGAGATGAGTCCTGTATGTGAGATGAGTCCTGTATGTGAGATCAGTCCTGTCCCTGAGATGAGTCCTGTCCCTGAAATGAGTCCTGTCCCTGAGAGGAGTCCTGTCCCTGAGAGGAGTCCTGTCCCTGAGAGGAGTCCTGTCCCTGAGATGAGTCCTGTCCCTGAGATGAGTCCTGCCCCTGAGATGAGTCCTGTCCCTGAAATGAGTCCTGTCCCTGAGAGGAGTCCTGTCCCTGAGAGGAGTCCTGTCCCTGAGAGGAGTCCTGTCCCTGAGATGAGTCCTGCCCCTGAGATGAGTCCTGCCCCTGAGATGAGTCCTGTCCCTGAGAGGAGTCCTGTCCCTGAGATGAGTCCTGTCCCTGAGATGAGTCCTGTCCCTGAAATGAGTCCTGTCCCTGAGAGGAGTCCTGTCCCTGAGAGGAGTCCTGTCCCTGAGATGAGTCCTGTCCCTGAGATGAGTCCTGTCCCTGAGATGAGTCCTGCCCCTGAGAGGAGTCCTGCCCCTGAGATGAGTCCTGCCCCTGAGATGAGTCCTACCCCTGAGATGAGTCCTGTCCCTGAAATGAGTCCTGTCCCTGAGATGAGTCCTGTCCCTGAGATGAGTCCTGTCCCTGAGAGGAGTCCTGTCCCTGAGAGGAGTCCTGTCCCTGAGAGGAGCCCTGTCCCTGAGATGAGTCCTGTCCCTGAGATGAGTCCTGTCCCTGAGATGAGTCCTGTCTCTGACTCATCTCAGGTTAATTTGAATATGCATCATATAGTTTTTTTTTACACAATAAAAGCACACAGAGCTATGGGGACTGGGTATTGTGGATGTACTAGTAGCCATCTAGCAGCCCATGTCCTCAGGTCTATACACAAAATCCCGGTGACAGGTTTCCTTTAAAAGAAATGTTAACCCCTCTGAAAAAGGACATTACTGAAATAGGTCACAGGACCTCTCATTTGGAAAACAAAATGGCTGAGTTTGATAAAGCTCATAACAAGCTAGTTGATACCACAAATGATAAGGGCTCATTCACACGACCGTGTGAAGGCCGTGCCCCTGCTGTGTACCGCAAATTTTTATCCGCAATGCAAGGGCACTGACCGTGGCCCAGCCACATGGGGATCGGGGACCCATTCACTTGAATGGGTCCACGATCTGTCCGTTCCGCAAAAAGCTAGAGCATGTTGTATCTTTTTGCGGTGTGGAGCCACGGAACAGAACCCCAGGAAGCACTGCGTAGTGTTCCATTCCATGCTTCCGTTCCACACTGTTCCGCATCTCTGGATTTGCAGACCCACTGAAGTGAATGGGTCCGCATGCGGAATGCACACGGAACAGTGCACGTTTATTGCGGATCCGCAAATGCGGTCCGCAATACAGCAACGTGCAGCACACGTTCGTGTGAATGAGCCCTAAGGTTGAGGAGATAGCCGCTCTAAGGGCAAAAATAACTGATTGGGAAGACGGTTCCCACTGAAACAACGTCCGATTTTGCGGCATTCCTGAGGCGTTAAGCAAGAGAACTTACATGACATTAATTGATTTATTTACAGTTCTGTTGCCTGGGGTTTCATAAAATGATCTGTTCATAGATCGGGCGCAAAGAATCCCAAAACCTAAATGCCTGCCTGCTGATGTTTCCAGGGATGTGCCGGCACGTATCACTGTCTATCATACTGTTACGCTGTTACCTGACAGGTACCAGTCGGTATCTCTATACAGATCTCTCTGCTTTCACCTTGGCTAAAATATGGGAATTTCAAGATGCCACAAGAATCCTACACTCAGATAAAATACTCTATAGGTGGGGCTTTCCGGCCAAGCTGCTTATCTCTAGGAATGGAGGAAAAGTTGTGGCAGCGAATCCAGAAGAAGCCATTACTTTACTATCCAGTTGGTACCTGATGCCCTCTAAGGGTTCTCGGATTTCTTCTAAGTCTCCATCTCCAATCCGCATGGAAGAAGAATGGTCAGAGGTCCTGCAGAGGTCCCTGGCTCCTGAAGTGCTTGCACACGGGTGATATTCTCACTTTTGCTATCATTTAGTCTCGATCGGCTCTGTTCGAGTGTTTATGTAACACCCCAGAGTGGTGTCACCACTCCTGCACACAGTTACTATCTCTAATGGTCTAATATAATGTCATCTTGTGTATTTATTCCAGGTCCTCCACAATGTGCATTCTTAATAATGTATGCAACTGTTTCATGTAATGTGTCTGGTTCACCAGCAGGTGGCAGCAAACACGGCAGAGCTACAGTTAGGTAGAATGGGACTTTCTATTCCATTCTAAACCCCCTCAGTGGAGAAGTGGATCCAACTTCCTTCAGGTAGGGTGGAGACCAGTGAGAGCTAGTTTAGTGTACGCCCAACTTGGGGAAGGTGTGGAGGGCACGTCTCTCCTGGACGTGCCCACGCCAGCCAGGGCACCCTAAGCTCTGCTGGCCATGGAGGCCAAAGATTGAAGCCTTAGGGGCCAGGAGGAAAGTTCCCTGCCATAATCTAGAGACAGACCACAGAAAGGAAAGTGCAGCATACAGAAGAAGCTAAGTCCTACAGTCAGCCTGTCAGTACAGCAGAGTCAGAGAGAAACAGATATAGCAAAGTGGAGTTTGCCTGCCAGGTTAATGCTAAAGCCTGCTGGGACCAAGACAAAGTTTGGAGACTGTTTCTGATGAATGTTTATTCAAGTAAAGCTGCTGTTCAACTATATACAAGGCCTGGACTCATTTCTTCATATCCCTCAATTATTCATAGTACATAGTACATAAGGCCGAAAAAAGACATTTGTCCATCCAGTTCGGCCTGTTATCCTGCAAGTTGATCCAGATGAAGGCAAAAAAAAAACCCTGTGAGGTAGAAGCCAATTTTCCCCACTTTAGGGGAATAAAAAATTCCTTCCCGACTCCAATCAGGCAATTAGAATAACTCCCTGGATCAACGACCCCTCTCTAGTAGCTATAGCCTGTAATATTATTACACTACAGAAATACGTCCAGGCCCCTCCTGAATTCCTTTATTGTACTCACCATCACCACCTCCTCAGGCAGAGAGCTCCATAGTCTTACTGCTCTTACCGTAAAGAATCCTCTTCTATGTTTGTGTACAAACCTTCTTTCCTCCAGATGCAGAGGATGTCCCCTCGTCACAGTCACAGTCCTGGGGATAAATAGATAATGGGATAGATCTCTGTACTGACCCCTGATATAGTTATACATAGTAATTAGATCTCCCCTCAGTCGTCTTTTTTCTAAAGTGAATAACCCTAATGTTGATAATCTTTCAGGGTACTGTAGTTGCCCCATTCCAGTTATTACTTTAGTTGCCCTCCTCTGGACCCTCTCCAGCTCTGCTATGTCTGCCTTGTTCACAGGAGCCCAGAACTGTACACAGTACTCCATGTGTGGTCTGACTAGTGATGTGTAAATTTGTAGGACTATGTTCTTATCACGGGCATCTATGCCCCTTCTGATGCAACCCATTATCTTATTGGAATTGGCAGCAGCTGCCTGAGACTGGTTTTTGCAGCTTAGTTTGCTGTTTATTAAAATTCCTAGATCCTTTTCCATGTCAGTGTTACCGAGTGTTTTATCATTTAGTATGTACGGGTGACTTGCATTATTCCTTCCCATGTGCATAACTTTACATTTGTCAGAGTTAAACCTCATCTGCCACTTATCTGCCCAAGCCTCCAATCAGGGCCGTCTTTAATATTGATTGGCCCCTGGGCAAAAATTTACTTGGGCCCCCTGGATCCCGCCTTCCCACACCTTAGGCAAGCACGCCCTCCACCACAACACACACAAAAAAAATCCGCACATCTGGTAGAGTACAGTGAATGACTGTAAATACTTCCAGTTCTGAAGACTCCAGCGGCTCAGGATCAGTGCTCTGGGCAGCTGGGCTCAGGCTGGAAGTGGGCACCACTCTGCAGGAAGGAGACCGGGGCTCGGCTCACCCTAGCGTTACAGTGCACCCCACAGTATGCAGTTTAGCACACCACACTATACAGTACCCCACAGTATATAGTAGAGCAGTATAGCAGCCCACAGTATACAGCACCTCACAGTATACAACACCTCACTGTATACAGCACCCCAAACTATACACGATACAGCCCCCCACACTATACAGTACAGCAGTATAGCACTCCACACTATACCGCACCCACAGTATACAGTATACAGACCCCCACAGTATACAGTACAGCAGTATAGCCCCCCACTCTATACAGGCCCCCCCACTATACAGCCCCCCCACAGTATACAGTCCCACACAGTATACAGCCCACCACACAGTATACAGCCCACCACACAGTATACAGCCCCCCCACAGTATACAGGCCCCCACAGTATACAGGACCCCACACAGTATACAGCCCACCACACAGTATACAGCCCCCCACAGTATACAGGCCCCCACACAGTATACAGCCCACCACACAGTATACAGCCCCCACAGTATACAGACCCCCACACAGTATACACCCACACCACAGTATACAGCCCCCCCCCACACAGTATACAGCCCCACAGTATACAGCCCCCCCACAGTATACAGCCTACCACACAGTATACAGCCCCCACAGTATACAGGCCCCCACACAGTATACAGCCCCCCACAGTATACAGGCCCCCACACAGTATACTGCCCCCCACAGTATACAGGCCCCCACACAGTATACAGGCCCCCACACAGTATACAGCCCCCCCCCACAGTATACAGGCCCCCACAGTATACAGGACCCCTCACAGTATACAGCCCACCACACAGTATACAGCCCACCACACAGTATACAGCCCCCCCCACAGTATACAGGCCCCCACACAGTATACAGCCCACCACACAGTATACAGCCCCCACAGTATACAGGCCCCCACACAGTATACAGCCCACCACACAGTATACAGGCCCCCACACAGTATACAGGCCCCCACACAGTATACAGGCCCTCACACAGTATACAGGCCGCCACACAGTATACAGCCCACCACACAGTATACAGCCCACCACACAGTATACAGCCCCCACAGTATACAGGCCCCCACATAGTATACAGCCCACCACACAGTATACAGCCCACCACACAGTATACAGCCCCCATAGTATACAGGCCCCCACACAGTATACAGCCCCCCACCACACAGTATACAGCCCCCCCACAGTATACAGGCCCCCACACAGTATACAGGCCCCCACACAGTATACAGCCCCCCCCACACACAGTATACAGCCCACCACACAGTATACAGCCCCCCCACACAGTATACAGCCCACCACACAGTATACAGCCCCCCCCCACAGTATACAGGCCCCCACACAGTATACAGCCCCCCACACAGTATACAGCCCACCACACAGTATACAGCCCCCACAGTATACAGGCTCCCACACAGTATGCAGCCCACCACACAGTATACAGCCCCCCCACAGTATACAGGCCCCCACACAGTATACAGCCCCCCACAGTATACAGGCCCCCACACAGTATACTGCCCCCCACAGTATACAGGCCCCCACACAGTATACAGGCCCCCACACAGTATACAGCCCCCCCCCACAGTATACAGGCCCCCACAGTATACAGGACCCCTCACAGTATACAGCCCACCACACAGTATACAGCCCACCACACAGTATACAGCCCCCCCCACAGTATACAGGCCCCCACACAGTATACAGCCCACCACACAGTATACAGCCCCCACAGTATACAGGCCCCCACACAGTATACAGCCCACCACACAGTATACAGGCCCCCACACAGTATACAGGCCCCCACACAGTATACAGGCCCTCACACAGTATACAGGCCGCCACACAGTATACAGCCCACCACACAGTATACAGCCCACCACACAGTATACAGCCCCCACAGTATACAGGCCCCCACATAGTATACAGCCCACCACACAGTATACAGCCCACCACACAGTATACAGCCCCCATAGTATACAGGCCCCCACACAGTATACAGCCCCCCACCACACAGTATACAGCCCCCCCACAGTATACAGGCCCCCACACAGTATACAGGCCCCCACACAGTATACAGCCCCCCCCACACACAGTATACAGCCCACCACACAGTATACAGCCCCCCCACACAGTATACAGCCCACCACACAGTATACAGCCCCCCCCCACAGTATACAGGCCCCCACACAGTATACAGCCCCCCACACAGTATACAGCCCACCACACAGTATACAGCCCCCACAGTATACAGGCTCCCACACAGTATGCAGCCCACCACACAGTATACAGCCCCCCCACAGTATACAGGCCCCCACACAGTATACAGCCCCCCCCCACAGTATACAGCCCACCACACAGTATACAGGCCCCCACACAGTATACAGCCCCCACACAATATACAGGCCCCCCACAGTATACACCCCCCCCACAGTATACAGCACCCCACTATACAGTAGTTTACAGTATATTAACATAACAGCCCCTGTCACCTTTTTCTGATGTAATGTTCACACAAAAAAGCTCCACAGAACACTCCTGGTAGGACCTGTGATGACCTCATAGCCTTGTGACCAGAAATTGCTAGGTTACTGGTCACATGGTGATGATGTCATTAAGGTCCTGATCACAACTTTAACACAGTACGATCATGATGCCTGGACTCAGTGCAGGCAGGCACGGCAGCACCCCTGTGTAGCTGACAGCTTGACACCCGGGGCAGTAGCTAGCAGGGCTCAAGAGGCAGCTGCCTTGGGCCCCCCAGGAGCAACTGGGCCCGGGGCAGCTGCCCCTTTTGCCCCTTGGTAAAGACGGCCCTGCCTCCAATCTATCCAGATCCCTCTGTAGTAGTATACTGTCCTCTATAGTATATATACAGTATACTGTCCTCTGTAGTATATATACAGTATACTGTCCTCTGTAGTATATATACAGTATACTGTCCTCTATAGTATATATACAGTATACTGTCCTCTGTAGTATATATACAGTATACTGTCCTCTGTAGTATATATACAGTATACTGTCCTCTGTAGTATATATACAGTATACTGTCCTCTGTAGTATATATACAGTATACTGTCCTCTGTAGTATATATATACAGTATACTGTCCTCTGTAGTGTATATATACAGTATACTGCCCTCTGTAGTATATATACAGTATACTGCCCTCTGTAGTATATATACAGTATACTGTCCTCTGTAGTGTATATATACAGTATACTGTCCTCTGTAGTATATATACAGTACAGTATACTGTCCTCTGTAGTATATATACAGTATACTGTCCTCTATAGTATATATACAGTATACTGTCC
The DNA here is from genome assembly GCF_905171765.1 of Bufo bufo. Taxonomy (NCBI): domain Eukaryota; kingdom Metazoa; phylum Chordata; class Amphibia; order Anura; family Bufonidae; genus Bufo; species Bufo bufo. The sequence continues at coordinate 830,972,304 of NC_053390.1, forward strand.
TCTGTAGTATATATACAGTATACTGTCCTCTGTAGTGTATATATACAGTATACTGTCCTCTGTAGTGTATATACAGTATACTGTCCTCTATAGTATATATACAGTATACTGTCCTCTATAGTATATATACAATATACTGTCCTCTTCAGTGTTAATTACTTTACACAGTTTAGTGTCATCTGCGAAAATTGATATTTTACTATGCAAGCCTTCTACGAGATCATTAATAAATATATTGAAGAGAATAGGACCCAATACTGACCCCTGAGGTACTCCACTAGTGACAGTGACCCAATCTGAGTGTGTACCACTAATAACCATCCTCCTATTTATTGCTTCGGAGCCAAAGCCTGGGGTCCAGCCGTGTGCAGATAGGAGCACCGTGACACATATAAAGGGACATTTTAGGCCGCACTACACCACTCGGCATTCCTACACCTGGGTCGCCTTATATAAAGGGCCCTAGGGGGAGGCGCCCGTTGCATTTACACCCCGTCTTGGTGAGGCTATGTTATATTTCTTTAAGGTGTGCCGCAACTGAGTTTGATGTGGACTGACATCGTACATCGTATTTTTGGTTCTGTTTTGTTTCTCTATTCTCCCAAAGTTTACTTTCCTTTTTGTAACTACATGGATATACTGAATTTACTGCTCCATGAAAATATGTGGTCTGTGGTCAGGGAAGACCTGGGTGTTGGTGGGTCGGCTCTTAGCAGTATCTGTGGTCTTTGATAATGGTATTTAAAACTACTTCTATTAACACAAAGGGCCTTATAGCTCTTTGGAAAGATCCCAACTTTGGAAGTCAGCCCTTAAAGATAGATCTGATATTTTATCCATTCAAGAGACACATTTGCTCAGAGCCGACAGATTGAAGCATAGACGCTTTCCATATTAAAACGCTGCAAAAAAGAGGAGTTTCCGTAGCTATTGAGGACACTTTGGCTTTTACTACGTCCGGGCCATTTGCCCCCTTCCTGACCAAACCTAATTTTGCACATCTGACATATGTCACTTCATGTGGTAATAACGCTTTTACCTAGGCTACTTTCACACTAGGATTTTGCTGGATTCGGCAGGGTTCAGCAAAAACGCTTCCGTTACTGATAATACAACCGTCTCCATCCATTATGGACGGATCCAGTTGTATTATCTTTACCATGCTAAGACGGATCCATTGAAAGTCAATGGGGGACGGATCCGTTTTCTATTGTGTCAGAGAAAACAGATCCGTCTCCATTGACTTGCATTGTGGGTCATGACGCTCATCCGTTATAATGGCATCATTTTCTGGTAATGTAATGTTAGGTGTCATTTAAAAAAATATATATTTACACCGTTTACTTGATAGGGTGGATAAATGGATATTTTTACAGTCATTATGGATGCAACAATATCAAATATGTTTTTTAGTTATTTTTTTTATGTTTTACACAAGAATATTTTTAGTAAAAAAAAATTTAGTTTTTGTGTTGCCATTTTCCATATTTTTGTAAAAATGTTTGGCTATGGTCCTGTGTGAGGGCTTTTTTTTTGCGGGATGAGGTGATGTTTTTAATGCTACTATTTTTGGGTATATACGACTTTTTGATTGTTTGATATAATTTTTTGGAATGTGAGGTAACTAAAATGTTTATTTATTATTTTTTTTACAGCGTTTTCCTGATGGGGTACATCATGTGATATCTTTATAGAGCTGGTCGTTACAGATGCGGCAATACTAAATGTGTCTATTTTATTTTTATATTTCTATTTTTTTTTTAAATTAAGATTTAATTGAGCTAATTGTTTTTATTTACATGTGAAACTTTTTTTTTATAAACACTTTTTTATTATTATTATTATTATTATTTTTTTATTTTTATTTATTTCCTCTTTGTGTTCCCCATGAGGTCATACAAGACCTCTGGTAAACATATACAGGGAGTGCAGAATTATTAGGCAAATGAGTATTTTGACCACATCGTCCTCTTTATGCATGTTGTCTTACTCCAAGCTGTATAGGCTCGAAAGCCTACTACCAATTAAGCATATTAGGTGTGAGAAGGGGTGTGGTCTAATGACATCAACACCCTATATTAGGTGTGCATAATTATTAGGCAACTTCCTTTTCTTTTGGCAAAATGGGTCAAAAGAAGGACTTGACAGGCTCAGAAAAGTCAAAAATAGTGAGATATCTTGCAGAGGGATGCAGCACTCTTAAAATTGCAAAGCTTCTGAAGCGTGATCATCGAACAATCAAGCGTTTCATTCAAAATAGTCAACAGGGTCGCAAGAAGCGTGTGGAAAAACCAAGGCGCAAAATAACTGCCCATGAACTGAGAAAAGTCAAGCGTGCAGCTGCCAAGATGCCACTTGCCACCAGTTTGGCCATATTTCAGAGCTGCAACATCACTGGAGTGCCCAAAAGCACAAGGTGTGCAATACTCAGAGACATGGCCAAGGTAAGAAAGGCTGAAAGACGACCACCACTGAACAAGACACACAAGCTGAAACGTCAAGACTGGGCCAAGAAATATCTCAAGACTGATTTTTCTAAGGTTTTATGGACTGATGAAATGAGAGTGAGTCTTGATGGGCCAGATGGATGGGCCCGTGGCTGGATTGGTAAAGGGCAGAGAGCTCCAGTCCGACTCAGACGCCAGCAAGGTGGAGGTGAAGTACTGGTTTGGGCTGGTATCATCAAAGATGAGCTTGTGGGGCCTTTTCGGGTTGAGGATGGAGTCAAGCTCAACTCCCAGTCCTACTGCCAGTTTCTGGAAGACACCTTCTTCAAGCAGTGGTACAGGAAGAAGTCTGCATCCTTCAAGAAAAACATGATTTTCATGCAGGACAATGCTCCATCACACGCGTCCAAGTACTCCACAGCGTGGCTGGCAAGAAAGGGTATAAAAGAAGAAAATCTAATGACATGGCCTCCTTGTTCACCTGATCTGAACCCCATTGAGAACCTGTGGTCCATCATCAAATGTGAGATTTACAAGGAGGGAAAACAGTACACCTCTCTGAACAGTGTCTGGGAGGCTGTGGTTGCTGCTGCACGCAATGTTGATGGTGAACAGATCAAAACACTGACAGAATCCATGGATGGCAGGCTTTTGAGTGTCCTTGCAAAGAAAGGTGGCTATATTGGTCACTGATTTGTTTTTGTTTTGTTTTTGAATGTCAGAAATGTATATTTGTGAATGTTGAGATGTTATATTGGTTTCACTGGTAAAAATAAATAATTGAAATGGGTATATATTTGTTTTTTGTTAAGTTGCCTAATAATTATGCACAGCAATAGTCAACTGCACACACAGATATCCCCCTAAAATAGCTAAAACTAAAAACAAACTAAAACTACTTCCAAAAATATTCAGCTTTGATATTAAAGGGTTTCTATCACTTGGTATGACATAATTAGCTGTCAGACACTAGCGATCCGCTAGTGTCTGCTCTGGCCAACCATCCTAATATAACAGCTTTTAGGGCAGCCATTTTGCTAAAAAAATAACTTTTATAAATATGCTAATGAGCCTCTAGGTGCTATGTGGGCGTCATTAGCACCTAGAGGCTCCGTCTACCTTCATACACAGCCACCGCCCAGCGCGTCCCTCCAGCCCGCCCATCTCCTGCTGAATGCGATCCTCCGTGTGACGCAGCGGACGAATTCTCGCGCATGCGCCGTGCGCGGCTGTATTCGGCGCATGCGCAGTGAATGTCTGACAGCTTCCCTGCTCAGACATCTCCACTGCGCCTGCGCCGATGACGTCATAGTGCTCCAAGGAACAGGCGGAGTGGAGATGTCTGAGCAGGGAAGCGGTCAGACATTCACTGCGCATGCGCCAAATACAGCCGCGCATGCGCGAGAATTCGTCCGCTGCGTCACACGGAGGATCGCATTCAGCAGGAGATGGGCGGGCTGGAGGGACGCGCTGGGCGGTGGCTGTGTATGAAGGTAGACGGAGCCTCTAGGTGCTAATGACGCCCACATAGCACCTAGAGGCTCATTAGCATATTTATAAAAGTTATTTTTTTAGCAAAACGGCTGCCCAAAAGCTGCTATATTAGGATGGTTGGCCAGAGCAGACACTAGCGGATCGCTAGTGTCTGACAGCTAATTATGTCATACCAAGTGATAGAAACCCTTTAATGAGTTTTTTGGGTTCATTGAGAACATGGTTGTTGTTCAATAATAAAATTAATCCTCAAAAATACAACTTGCCTAATAATTCTGCACTCCCTGTATATATATATTGTAAGGGGTTATACTCTCAAGCAGGGCGGCAATGACATATTCTCTTGCAGACCACAGGGTTAAAGTCCAAACGTTGCTTTATTTTTATAACACTCCGGCAATACAGGCAAACCCAGTTATAAATCACTGGGTAAGGTGAAGGTCCAGCACCACAAATCATAAACCAGACCAAAATAAACGCCTGCCCGTCTGGGCTCTGGCTAATACAGTGAAGATCCTAGCTCACCTATTGAACAAAGGTCACACAGAGAATTCGGCTTCTCTAGCCTGCAGGCAGCCATCTTCCCAGACTTTCTCCAGGCATTACTCTCCTAGACTGACAGCCTGGACTGTGCTTTATTTCCCCTTAACAATCCTAGTTGGCTTCAGCTGGGGATCCCTCAGGCTGGGGTAAACCTGCCCTGGAATGGGGTGGACTTGGGGGGTCCCTCTACCAAGCCTACCTTCTCCCAGTCCAATAAAATCCAGTCCATGAACTTAACAAAACTGTCTGAGAAACCTACACATTGCTGAGACCATTTTAACCTTCTGGATTTTATTTACCTCACCCAGTTGAGGAAGCTGGGTGGGATATACACCCCTTCCAGGACTTTACCATACACTTTTCTGTTCACCTTACCCCATCCCCCCCCCCCCCCCTTCTTCTCCAGACAGGAGGTCTGGATATTTTTAGCCAACAAGCAGTGTATCCTGGACAAAGCATCTGCGTTCCCCTGTAATTTCCCCGGGCTATGTTCAACCTTGAAATGAAAATTTTGCAGGGAGAGAAACCACCTGGTCACTCTTGCGTTTTTCTCCCTGTTTTGTTTCATCCAAGTTAAAGGAGCGTGATCTGTCACCAACAGAAATTTCCTACCCAGGAGGTAATATTTAAGTGACTCCCGAGCCCATTTTTTAAAATTTTTAAAAATATTTTTTATTGTTATACAAAATACATATGAAATATACAATATCAAGCCGTCCAACGGGCGTTATTACAATAATCGTCCATGTATTAACATTTTAAACCAATTACCCTCCCCCCACCCGATTGAGGAGGGGGAGGCAGAGAGAGAGAGAAGAAGGAGAAGCAAGGGAAAAAGTAGAGCCCATTTAATGGCTAGACACTCTCGTTCCACTATGGCATAATTTTTCTCTGCCGGGGTCAACTTCCTACTTGGGTGCTCCTCCCCATTTATTACTTGTGACAGGACCGCTCCCAAGCCTGTCTCAGATGCATCAGTCTTTTTTTAAATCCGGGGAAATGAGCACTGGCTGTTAACAGAGAGCGGACTTTAGGCTTTGAAAGGCCTTTTTTGCCTCTGGGGTCCATTTCACCATTACTGACTTAGAACCTTTCGTTAAGTCAGTCAATGGTGCTGCCATCGAGGCAAAATTTAGTATGAAACGGTGGTAGTACCCTGTTATGCCAAGGAAGGCCCTGACTTGTTTTTTTGTTAAGGGCCTAGGCCAGTCTTGTATCGCCTCTACTTTATTGATATGAGGTTTAACCAGCCCTTTATCAATAATGTAGCCCAGGTATTTTGCTTCCTCTAGACCCACTGCACACTTCTCAGGGTTTATGGTTAGGCCAGCATCACTAATGGAGTCTATAACGGCCTGTACCTTCCAGAGGTGACTTCTCCAATCAGATGAAAAAATGACCACGTCATCAAGGTAAGCGGCATGTGGCTTCAAGATTAGGTCCATCAACCTCTGAAATGTAGCAGGGCCTCCATGTAACCCGAACGGCATCACTGTGTACTTGAACAGCCCCTCTGGAGTGGAGAATGCCGTCTTTTCTTTTGCATCCTCTGATAATGGTATCTGCCAATACCCTTTTGTAAGGTCCAGGGTCGTGATTAGAGTTGAGCGGACACCTGGATGAAGTCAATGGGTACCCGAACTTTTGAACACAAAATGGCTGTAAAAATGTCATGGAAAGGGCTAGAGGGCTGCAAATGGCATCAAATGTGGATAGGGAAATGATTTTAAATAACATAAAATACGTAAAATTAAAAAATAATAATTTTGATCTAGGAGGACGAGGTCCATATGGAGTAGGAGGTTGAGGAGGCGCTGGATGTGGCGGTGTAGGTGGAAGCAGCGTTGGAGGAGGACGAGGAAGCCAACACTGGTTTCTGGTTAATTATTATTTTTTTATTAGGGTACACTACGAAAGAATGTGAAAAATCCAAAATACAAGAAGGAGCAATTGCGCTGCAGTATAACAATGGCTGCTTAGTGCCGGTATACATGTCTATTCTGCACAAGGTACGGACAAGTCCTGAGGGATCCATGCCTGATTCATTTTAATGAACGTGAGCTTGTCCACACTGGCTGCAGGGCAGGCCAGCACCTCCAAGGCATAAAGGGCAAGCTCAGGCCATGTGTCCAATTTGGAGACCCAGAAGTTGAAGGGGGCAGACCCGTAATTCAGTACGTGTAGGCGTGTGCACACATGTTGGTGAAATGCTGCCTCCTGCTAAGATGTTCCATATCAGCTGGTGGTGCTGGTTGTTTTGGCGTGCTGAAAAAGCTTTTCCACATTATGGCCATGCTAACCCTGCCTTCTGAGGTGCTGGAGGTGCCCCAGCTGCCTTGCCGACCTCTTCCTCTTCCTCTGCCTTCGCCTTGTGCTTCCACTGTGCCCCCGTTGTCAGGTGGGAATGCCACCAGCAGCGCGTCTACCAGTGTGCTATTATACTCGCGCACCCTACGATCACACTCCAGTGAGGGTATTAAGGATGGTACATTGTCCTTGTAACGGGGATCCAGCAGCGTGGCCACCCAGTAATTGTTGCGGAGACACTGCAGCATGTAATCGCTCATGTGTGCCAGGCTGCCCAGAGACAACGAAAAGCTGTCCTCTGTGGGAGGTGAATCGTCTGTGTCCTCTGTATCCCCCCTTCCACGCACCAGTGATGGCCATGAGCTGGTCTGGGTGCCACCCTGGGTGCCACCCTGCTGTGAACATGGTTCCTCCTCCTCCATCTCTTCCTCCTCATCCTCCACCTACTATCCTCCAGAACTGTGCCCTGGCTGGACAATTGTGTACCTTGGGTTTGTGGGTGCAGGAACCCACTGTCGGAGCAACTTGTGAATGACTGTCCGGAAACCCTACGAAATGATTCCTCTTCCTCCTCCTCCTCCTGTGCCACATCCTCTTCCATCATCGCCAGCAGCGTTTTTCAAGGAGGCATAGAAGTGGAATAGTAACGCTGAGAATGGCGTTATCGGCACTGGCCATGTTGGTGGAGTACTCGAAACAGCTCAACAAGGAACACAGGTCTCGCATGGAGGCCCAGTCATCGGTGGTGCTGTTCCACTGAGCGACTCACCCGTGCGTGCTGCAGCTGAAACTCCACTATCGCCTGCTGCTGCTCGCACAGTCTGGCCAGCATGTGCAAGGTGGAGTTCCAACTTGTGGGCACGTCTCATATGAGGCGGTGAGCGGGAAGGCCGAAGTTACGCTGCAGCGCTGACAGGAGAGCAGCAGCAGGGTGAGAACGCCGAAAGCGCGCACAGACGGTCCGCACTTTATGCAGCAGCTCTGACATATCGGGGTCATTTTTAAGGAATTGAGCACATGCGCCAGGAAAGGGATGTGCGTCAAACCGGCTAGTCCCAGAGCTGCTACGAGATTTCGCCCATTATCGCACACTACCAGGCCGGGCTTGAGGTTCACTGGCACACACCATTAATCGGTCTGTTGTTCAAGGCCCGTCCACAGCTCCTGTGCATTGTGGGGTTTGTCCCCCAAACAGATAAGTTTTAAAACTGCCTGCTGTTGTTTACCCCTGGCTGTGCTGAAATTGGTGGACGAGGAGCCGGTAGAGGATGAGAAAGCGGAGTAGGAGGAGGAAGCAACAGGAGGCAAACTGAAGTGCCCTGCAATCTTCGGGGGTGGAAGGACATGCGACAAACTGCTATCTGCCTCAGGCCCAGCCGCCACTGCATTTACCCATTGTGCTGTTATGGCGATAACGTCCCTGACCGTGCTTACTGGTCCACGTATCCGTAGTGAGGTGTACCTTGCCACAGATGGTGTTGCGCAGTGCACACCTGATTTTGTCCCCCACTTGGTTGTGCGGGGAAGGGACGGCTCGCCTGGAAAAGTAGTGGTGGCTGGGCACGACATACTGTGGGACAGCCACTTCCATAAGGCCTTTAAAACTATCTGTCTCCACCAGACGGAATGACAGCATTTCAAAGGCCAGTAATTTAGAAATGCTGGCATTCAGGGCCAGGGATCGCGGGTAGGTAGGGGGGTACTTCCTCTTCCGCTCCAGTGTTTGGGAGATGGAGAGCTGAACACTTCCGTGGGACATTGTGGAGATGATTGGTGACCCAGGTGTTGGTGTTGCTGGCAGATCCTCTATTTGTGGGGTGCCAGGTGGCACTGTCACTCCAGAGGTGGATAAAGAGGCCGAGACTGCAGCAGAAGAGGAAGCAGTAGGAGCCAGAGACCTTTCTTGGACTGCAGCTCATGCTTTGAACTTAAAAGCCTGGTCATGCAGGTTGTGCTCAGGTTGAGAACGTTTATGCCTCGCTTCAGGCCCTGATTGCACAGCGTGCAAACCACTCGTGTCTTGTCGTCAGCACATTGTCTGAAAAACTGCCACGCCAGGGAACTCCTTGGAGCTGGCTTTGGTGTTCTCGGTCCCTTGCTGCGGTGGGCAGTAGGAGGTGTACTGTCTAGGGGATGGCCGCTCCGCTTTTGCACCCTGCTGTCTTCTGCTGTGCTGGTGGATCTGTGCGACAACCGCCTCTTCCTCCGAACTACACAGGTCACTCGCATGACCTTGATTCCATGTGGGGTCAAGGACCTCATCGTCCTCCACATCATCTTCCACCCAGTCCTCACCCCTGCCCTCCTTGTCTGCACACTTTCGAAAGCCCCAGCAGTTGGCACCTGTGTAACGTCATCATCCGAGACGTGCTGCGATAGTCCTCCCATGTACTCATCTTGAAATATAAGTGGTTGGGCATCGGTGCACTCAATCTCTTCCACTTCTTGGGCCGGGATAGGTGGATGGCCCTGGGAAACCCTGCTAACAGAGTCATCAAAAAGCAGAAGAGACTGCTGCATGACTTGGGGCTCAGACTGCTTGGCTGATTTACAAGGGGGTGAGGTGAAAGACTGATGGACATCGGCTGCAGGTGCCAACTGTGATCTTTCAGCAGGAGACTGGGTGGGAGACAATGTGAAGGAACTGGAGGCACTGTCAGCAACCCAATATACTATCGCCTGTACTTGTTCAGGCCTCACCATTCGTAGAGCCGCATTAGGCCCGACTAAATACCGCTGCAGGTTCTGTTGCCTACTCGCAGCTGAGGAAGGGGTTTCATTTGTGCGTGTAGCTGGCACAGATCAACCACGTCCTCTCCCTGCAACAGGAGCTCCACCAGCAGCACCACGACCGGGGCCACGTCCCTTATTTGACGCTCTCCTCATATTTCTCAAATTTAGGATCTTGCCCTAAATGGGTGTTTTCAGGGGTCAAGTCCTGGGAACAAAAGTGTGGGAACTCACCCAAGATCCACTGCAAACCCCCCCCCCCCCCCAAAATATATATATATATTTCGCTGAAAATTCAGTGCAACATTTATTGTAAAGTGCCAGTTTACACAAACAACTGCAAAATTAACATGAAATAAACAAATATATATAGGGACCCGCACCTATCAGACAATTGGGGCATATCCTACCGATATTCCCCTATTGTCTGAAATGGGAAAACCCCTTTAAAATACAATACGTGTAAATGTACTTTTGAAAGCTACGTGTAGCGGAAAAAAAAAAAAAGCACAGAAAATCGAGCATGCTGTAATTTGTGTCGCTGCGGACTGAGCCAAATGTACACATTGTGATCAAAACAAAACAAAAACTCCCCTTATATATAATTTACTTACAGTTCTGAAGACTCAGGGGTGCTGGCTGGTTTTGCATCAGGGGTGCTGGCTGGCTTAGCCTCAGGGGTGCTGACAGGCTTGGCCTCAGGGGTGCTGACAGGCTTGGCCGAGCAGAAGGAGTGTGGGACTGTGAGGCCTTTTTCTCCAAGCTGCTCCGGATCAGTGCTCTAGGCAGCTGGGCTCAGGGCTGGAAGTGGGCACCGCGCAATAAGAAAAAAAAATTTTTCATTACACCTCAGGTCAGACCACCAATCGGACCCCCAATGTTAATAAGACCCCAATAAGACCTCAGATCAGAACCCAATATGAATGACCCCCAATCAGACCTCAGATAAGAGCCCCATGCCTCATAGCAGCCCCCAGTGCCTCTCCATCAGCCCCCCAGTGCCTCTCCATCAGCCCCCTGTGCCTCTCCATCAGCCCCCCAGTGCCTCTACATTAGCCCCTAGTGCCTCTACATTAGCCCCCAGTGCCTCATATCAGCCCCCTAGTGCCTCTCATCAGCCCCCAGTGCCTCTCATCGGCCCCAGTACCTCTCATCAGCCCCCCAGTACCTCTCATCAGCCCCCCAGTACCTCTCATCAGATCCCCAGTACCTCTCATCAGCCCCCCAGTACCTCTCATCAGCCCCCCAGTGCCTCTATATCAGCCCCCAGCAGATCTCATCAGCCCCCAGTGCCTCTACATTAGCCCCCAGTGCCTCTCACTCATCAGCCCCCAGTACCTCTCATCAGCCCCCCAGTGCCTCTATATCAGCCCCCAGCAGATCTCATCAGCCCCAGTGCCTCTAATCTGCCCCTAGTGCCTCTAATCAGCCCCCAGTGCCTCTAATCTGCCCCTAGTGCCTCTAATCAGCCCCTAGTCCTCTATATTAGCCCCCCAGTGCCTCTCATCAGTCCCCAGTACCTCTCATCAGCCCCCCAGTGCCTCTATATCAGCCCCCAGCAGATCTCATCAGCCCCCAGTGCCTCTACATTAGCCCCCAGTGCTTCTCACTCATCAGATCTCATCAGCCCCCAGTGCCTCTACATTAGCCCCCAGTGCCTCTCACTCATCAGATCTCATCAGCCCCCAGTGCCTCTATATTAGCCCCCAGTGCCTCTCATCAGTCCCCAGTACCTCTCATCAGCCCCCCAGTGCCTCTATATCAGCCCCCAGCAGATCTCATCAGCCCCCAGTGCCTCTACATTAGCCCCCAGTGCCTCTCACTCATCAGCCCCCAGTACCTCTCATCAGCCCCCCAGTGCCTCTATATCAGCCCCAGCAGATCTCATCAGCCCAAGTGCCTCTAATCTGCCCCTAGTGCCTCTAATCAGCCCCCAGTGCCTCTAATCTGCCCCTAGTGCCTCTAATCAGACCCAGTCCTCTATATCAGCCCCCAGGGCCTCTCCATTATCCGCCCAGTGCCTCTTACCAGCCCCCAGGGCCCCATTCACTAGCGCCCAATGCTGCCCCATCCACCAGCCCCGAGTGCCCCCTCCACCAGCCTCCAGTCAGTGCCTCTCCATTCAGCCTATAGTATAAAATATGAAGAAAAAAAAACCACTTACACTTACCTCTCCTGCTCCTGGACGCAGACGCTCCTCTTCTACTGCTGTAGGCTGCGCACGGAGTGACGTCACAGAGCGACTCACTCGGCTCCTGTGCGCAGCCCTCACAGCCGACAGCCGAGGACCAGGAAGGCGGCGGTGAGTACAAAGCCTTCACCGCTTCCTCCTGGTCCTTTTGCCCTGAAAGGGAACGGCGTTCCTGCCATGAAAAAAGTGCAGGAACGCCGTTCCCACGCGTTCCCCCTCGACTCGACCCCTGGGTGTTTTATTAATAGCAGAATAGAACAACAGTATCTAAAGTGTGTATCTCACACGTACAGATCCAGACTAGGCCGCAATTAAAGTTTTTGGTCCAAAATTGTTGTTTTTCAAATAACTGAATAGAACCACAGTATCATAGTGTGTATCTCACAATGACATGTGCAGAAAACGCTGCAAAATTAGTTTTTTTTGGCCAAAATGGGTGTGACAGCAGTATATAACCCCTTGAATTTCACACGTGCAGATGCTGCAAGGGCTGTAAAATTGTGTATTTTGCCCAAAAAGGGTGTTTTTAAAAACCCAGAAAATTATAGCTGTAATTCTAGCTTAAATTGCACACTGACTAATCCTGCAAATGCACCAGATGTTGGATATTGCCAAAAATGAGTATGCAGTAAGCCGGATTGGGACAGATGCACACTGGCGCAATATTAATGGTTTTGAGTTTGTGACGCCAATTGCAGCTTGCGCAGGTACTGTAACAGGGCCCTTTAAGATGTTATAGCTCACGTACTAGGTTAGGAATGCCAGAGGGGGATATTATCTCTGTATTGTAGATATTGTAGTGTCAACGGTGTCTCCTACCTTAGCACGGCTGAACTCCTGTATCCTGGCTCACATGCAATAAAATGAGAGAGTGCTGTAAATAGCAATGATGGAATTTCCACACAGAAAAGAGGGTCCAACTTGTCTTTACTTGATGTTATAAGTGGCAGCTTTAGATCCATACAATTTACAGCAATAGTCTTGGGTCCCAGCAGGTGTTGGCAATATGTGGCAGGAATTATATCTATATATTCTGCATCTGAACATACGCCTATAGATCTGGCAGGTATCTGTCTTCTGCTCTGTCTTAGGTTCTGCTTGGTTTGGGCCTGACTAGCTATGGAGGTACTTATCTTCTCCTTGTTCTGGAATCTGTACTTACAGGACTGCTCGCAGGGAATGGTGGTTTCGTCCTGGAGATCTAGAAGTTCTGCAGTTGCTGCTTTCTTTGTTCTCCAGCTGAGGTAAGGAACTCAGGCTGGGAAGGTTGCTTTGGGCCTCAGGTTAGGCCTGAATCCTTTGTTGGGATCCCTGTTTCTCTGGGAGCTCCTATTCACACAGCCTACCCCAACAGGGGGGCTGGCTACTCTGCCTAGAACCTTCTGTCCTCCCTCTGAAGTAAGAGTGGGAACATTCCACTCCTCCTCAGATGGGGAAAGCTAGCCTGGAATGGTTTATTCCAGCCTAGGTATACTAATCTTCCTACAGACTATCTGCTACATACTGCTGCCACCTGCTGGTGGAAATGGAAATTACAGCAAATATATAAAATACAGATATAGACATGGCAATGCACATTGAGATTACATCAGATATTAACTCATTCACATCTTAACATAATGAAGCTGGGTGACAGAGTTTAGTGACATACTCTGGGATGTTACAAGTGTTTTTTAAAAGCCAGAACATTATAGAATTTTTTAAAACTTGTTTTTAACAATCACAGATGCAGCAAGGGTTGCAATATTAAGTATTTTGCCCCAAAATTGTGGTTTTAAAAACCCAGAAAATGATAGCTGTTTTTCTAGCTTAAATTGCACACTGACTAATCCTGCAGAGGCACCAGATGTTGGATATTGCCGAAAATTGGTGTTTTTTCAAAACCAGATTATTATTGCAGTAATTCAAGCTTGGATTTGAATGTCACATAAGCACATATGCTGTGCTGGTGCACTGAGCTTGCATAAAATGGCCGCCCCCGCCCACCTAACTAACAGACGGATAAAAGTTATATTTCTCTGGCACTGGGCTCAGGGCAGGGTAAAAAGATTATGCACTGCACCCACACAACTACAGTCTTGATCAAAATTTTAAGACCACTTGAAAAATGGCAAAAAATCCTATTTAGCATGGCTGGATCTTAACAAGGTTCCAAGCAGAGCTTCAACATGCAACAAGAAGAAATGGGAGTGAGACAAAACATTTTTTGAGCATTCAAATTAATGAAAACAACGAATAAACTGAAACAGGCTGATCAAAGCTGATCAAAAGTTTAGGACCACACCTCAAAAAAAAAACTAAACCCCCCCAAAGCAGAAATCCAACTTCCAAACATGAACTCAATAATGAGTAGCTCCGCCGTTATTGTTTATCTCTTCGAAAATTAGTTTTGGCATGCTTGATGCAAGCGTTTCCATGAGGTGAGTGAGAACATTTCTCCAAGTGGTGAAGACGGCCGCACGAAGGCCATCTACTGACTGGAACTGTTGTCCATTTTTGTAACCTTCCCTTGCCATCCATCCCCAAAGGTTCTCAATTGGATTTAGATCAGGGGAACACGCAGGATGGGCCAAAAGAGTGATGTTATTCTCCTGGAAGAAGTCCCTTGTCCTGCGGGCATTGTGTACTGTAGCGTTGTCCTGTTGAAAAACCCAGTCATTACCACACAGACGAGGGCCCTCAGTCATGAGGAATGCTCTCTGCAACATCTGGACATAGCCAGCGGCCGTTTGACGCCCCTGCACTTCCTGAAGCTCCATTGTTCCACTGAAGGAAAAAGCACCCCAGACCATTATGGCGCCCCCTCCACTGTGGCGCGTAGAAAACATCTCAGGTGGGATCTGCTTGTCATGCCAGTAACGTTGGAAACCATCAGGACCATCAAGGTTAAATTTTTTCTCATCAGAGAATAAAACTTTCTTCCACCTTTGAATGTCCCATGTTTGGTGCTCTCTTGCAAAGTCCAAACGAGCAGTTCTGTGGTGTTCAAGGAGACAAAGTCTTTGAAGACGTTTTTTGTTTTTGAAGCCCTTCAGTCTCAGATGCCGTCTGATGGTTATGGGGCTGCAGTCAGCACCAGTAAGGGCCTTAATTTGGGTCGAGGATCATCCAGTGTCTTGACAGACAGCCAATTGGATCCTCGGACTCAGTGCTGATGAAATTTTTGTTGGGTCTTCCACTTGACTTTTTTGTTCCATAAACCTCAGGATTAGGGATGAGCGAACCCGAACTGTATAGTTTGGGTTCATACCGAATTTTGGGGTGTCCGTGACACGGACCCAACCCGAACATTTTCGTAAAAGTCTGGGTTCGGGTTCGGTGTTCAGCGCTTTCTTGGCGCTTTTTGAAAGGCTGCAAAGCAGCCAATCAACAAGCGTCATACTACTTGCCCCAAGAGGCCATCACAGCCTTGCCTACTATTGGCATGGCTGTGATTGGCCAGTGCAGCATGTGACCCAGCCTCTATATAAGCTTGGGTCACGTAGCGCTGCACGTCACTCTGCTGATTCAAGCATAGGGAGAGGTTGCTGCTGCGACGTTAGGGCGAGATTAGGCAGATTAACTCCTCCAAAAGACTTAATTCAGTGATCGATCTCCAGCTGTGGATCATTGAAGTGCTAATATTGAATTGCTCACTTTTTTTAGGCTGCCCAGAGCGTTTTTATATCACTTTTTTCTGGGGTGATCGGCGGCCATTTTGTGGCTTGTGGTGCGCAAGCACAAGCTACCACCAAGTGCATTTAACCATCAATAGTGTGGTTATTTTTTGCTATATCCTACATCAGGGTCAAGCTTTCATCAAGTGCATTTAACCATCAACAGTGTGGTTATTTTTTGGCCATATACTACATCAGGTGCAGGCTGAGCCTGTGTCGCCCAAGTGCATTTAACCATCAACAGTGTGGTTATTTTTTGGCCATATACTACATCAGGTGCAGGCTGAGCCTGTGTCACCCAAGTGCATTTAACCATCAATAGTGTGGTTATTTTTTGGCCATATACTACATCAGGGGCAAGTTGAGTCTGTCACCCAGCGCCTAAAAAATAGACCTGACATTTATATTGCTCCAATTCTGTACTGTTTTAGCTGGTCAAGTTATTTGTAGTGACCGTAAAAGCACAGTTTTTGGTCTGGGTTGAAAAACTATTCCCAGATTTGCCATTTTCAAAATTGTGGTGAACGGGAACAATGAGGAAAACATCTAATAAGGGACGCGGACATGGACATGGTAGTGGTGGTGTTAGTGGACCCTCTGGTGCTGGGAGAGGACGTGGCCGTTCTGCCACAGCCACACGTCCTAGTGTACCAACTACCTCAGGTCCCAGTAGCTGCCAGAATTTACAGGGATATTTGGTGAAGCCCAATGCCGTTCTAAGGATGGTAAGGCCTGAGCAGGTACAGGCATTAGTCAATTGGGTGGCCGACAGTGCATCCAGCACGTTCACATTATCTCCCACCCAGTCTTCTGCAGAAAGCGCACAGATGGCGCATGAAAACCAAGCCCATCAGTCTGTCACATCACCCCCATGCATATCAGGGAAACTGTCTGAGCCTCAAGTTATGCAGCAGTCTCTTATGCTGTTTGAAGACTCTGCTGCCAGGGTTTCCCAAGGGCATCCACCTAGCCCTTCCCCAGGGGTGGAAGAGATAGAATGCACTAACGCACAACCACTTATGTTTCCTGATGATGAGTACATGGGAATACCACCTCAGCACGTCTCTGATGATGACGAAACACAGGTGCCAACTGCTGCGTCTTTCTGCAGTGTGCAGACTGAACAGGAGGTCAGGGATCAAGACTGGGTGGAAGACGATGCAGAGGACGATGAGGTCCTAGACCCCACATGGAATAAAGGTCGTGCCACTGACTTTCACAGTTCGGAGGAAGAGGCAGTGGTGAGACCGAGCCAACAGCGTAGCAAAAGAGGGAGCAGTGGGCAAAATCAGAACACCCGCCGCCAAGAGACTCCGCCTGCTACTGACCGCCGCCATCTGGGACCGAGCACCCGAAAGGCAGCTTCAAGGAGTTCCCTGGCATGGCACTTCTTCAAACAATGTGCTGACCAAGACCCGAGAGGTTTGCACGCTGTGCCATCAGAGCCTGAAGCGAGGCATTAACGTTCTGAACCTTAGCACAACCTGCATGACCAGGCACCTGCATGCAAAGCATGAACTGCAGTGGAGTAAACACCTTAAAAACAAAGAATTCACTCAGGCTCCCCCTGCTACCTCTTCTGCTGCTGCCGCCTCGGCCTCTTCTGCTGCTGCCGCTGCCTCAGCCTCTTCCTCCGCCTCTGGAGGAACGATGGCACCTGCCGCCCAGCAAACATGGGATGTACCACCAACACCACCACCTGCGTCACCAAGCATCTCAACATGTCACACGGCAGCGTTCAGCTCTCCATCTCACAAACATTTAAGAGAAAGCGTAAATTCCCACCTAGCCACCCTCGATCCCTGGCCCTGAATGTCAGCATTTCTAAACTACTGGCCTATGAAATGCTGTCATTTAGGCTGGTGGACACAGACAGCTTCAAACAACTCATGTCGCTTGCTGTCCCACAGTATGTTGTTCCCAGCCGGCACTACTTCTCCAAGAGAGCCGTGCCTTCCCTGCACAACCAAGTGTCCGATAAAATCAAGTGTGCACTGCGCAACGCCATCTGTGGCAAGGTCCACCTAACCACAGATACGTGGACCAGTAAGCACGGCCAGGGACGCTATATCTCCCTAACTGCACACTGGGTAAATGTAGTGGCGGCTGGGCCCCAGGCGGAGAGCTGTTTGGCGCACGTCCTTCCGCCACCAAGGATCGCAGGGCAACATTCTTTGCCTCCTGTCTCCTGTCTCCTCCTCCTCCTACTCAGCTTCCTCCTCCTCTTCTTCCACCTGCTCATCCAGTCAGCCACACACCTTCACCACCAACTTCAGCACAGCCCGGGGTAAACGTCAGCAGGCCGTTCTGAAACTCATATGTTTGGGGGACAGGCCCCACACCGCACAGGAGTTGTGGCGGGGTATAGAACAACAGACCGACGAGTGGTTGCTGCCGGTGAGCCTCAAGCCCGGCCTGGTGGTGTGCGATAATGGGCGAAATCTCGTTCCAGCTCTGGGACTAGCCGGTTTGACGCACATCCTTTGCCTGGCGCATGTGCTGAATTTGGTGGTGCAGAAGTTCATTCGCAACTACCCCGACATGTCAGAGCTGCTGCATAAAGTGCGGGCCGTCTGTTCGCGCTTTCGGCGTTCACACCCTGCTGATGCACGCCTGTCTGCGCTACAGCGTAACTTCGGCCTTCCCGCTCACCGCCTCATATGCGATGTGCCCACCAGGTGGAACTCCACCTTGCACATGCTGGACAGACTGTGCGAGCAGCAGCAGGCCATAGTGGAGTTTCAGCTGCAGCACGCACGGGTCAGTCGCACTGCGGAACAGCACCACTTCACCACCAATGACTGGGTCTCCATGCGAGACCTGTGTGCCCTGTTGCGCTGTTTCGAGTACTCCACCAACATGGCCAGTGGCGATGACGCCGTTATCAGCGTTACAATACCACTTCTATGTCTCCTTGAGAAAACACTTAAGGCGATGATGGAAGAGGAGGTGGCCCAGGAGGAAGAGGAGGAAGAGGGGTCATTTTTAGCGCTTTCAGGTCAGTCTCTTCGAAGTGACTCAGAGGGAGGTTTTTTGCAACAGCAGAGGCCAGGTACAAATGTGGCCAGACAGGGCCCACTACTGGAGGACGAGGAGGACGAGGATGAGGAGGAGGTGGAGGAGGATGAGGATGAAGCATGTTCACAGCGGGGTGGCACCCAAAGCAGCTCGGGCCCATCACTGGTGCGTGGCTGGGGGGAAACACAGGACGATGACGATACGCCTCCCACAGAGGACAGCTTGTCCTTACCTCTGGGCAGCCTGGCACACATGAGCGACTACATGCTGCAGTGCCTGCGCAACGACAGCAGAGTTGCCCACATTTTAACGTGTGCGGACTACTGGGTTGCCACCCTGCTGGATCCCCGGTACAAAGACAATGTGCCCACCTTACTTCCTACACTGGAGCGTGATAGGAAGATGCGCGAGTACAAGCGCACGTTGGTAGACGCGCTACTGAGAGCATTCCCAAATGTCACAGGGGAACCAGTGGAAGCCCAAGGCGAAGGCAGAGGAGGAGCAAGAGGTCGCCAACGCAGCTGTGTCACGGCCAGCTCCTCTGAGGGCAGGGTTAGCATGGCAGAGATGTGGAAAAGTTTTGTCACCACGCCACAGCTAACTGCACCACCACCTGATACGGAACGTGTTAGCAGGAGGCAACATTTCACTAACATGGTGGAACAGTACCTGTGCACACCCCTCCACGTACTGACTGATGGTTTGGCCCTATTCACCTTCTGGGTCTCCAAATTGTCCACGTGGCCAGAGCTAGCCTTTTATGCCTTGGAGGTGCTGGCCTGCCCGGCGGCCAGCGTTTTGTCTGAACGTGTATTCAGCACGGCAGGGGGCGTCATTACAGACAAACGCAGCCGCCTGTCTACAGCCAATGTGGACAAGCTGACGTTCATAAAAATGAACCAGGCATGGATCCCACAGGACCTGTCCATCCCTTGTGCAGATTAGACATTTATAACTACCTCCCCTTAACAATATATTATTCTACTCCAGGGCAGTTCCTCATTCAATCCTATTTTTATTTTCATTTTACCATTATATTGCGGGGCAACCCAAAGTTGAATGAACCTCTCCTCTGTCTGGGTGCAGGGGCCTAAATGTGTGACAGTGCCCTGTTCCAGTGGTGGGTGACGTGAAGCCTGATTCTCTGCTATGACATGAAGACTGATTCTGTGCTGACATGAAGCCAGATTCTCTGTTACGCGACCTCTCTCCTCTGCCTGGGTGCCTGGGCCTAAATATGTGACAGTGGCCTGTTCCAGTGGTGGGTGACGTGAAGCCTGATTCTCTGCTATGACATGAAGACTGATTCTCTGCTGACATGAAGCCAGATTCTCTGTTACGGGACCTCTCTCCTCTGCCTGGGTGCCTGGGCCTAAATATGTGACAGTGGCCTGTTCCAGTGGTGGGTGACTTGAAGCCTGATTCTCTGCTATGACATGAAGACTGATTCTGTGCTGACATGAAGCCAGATTGTCTGTTACGGGACCTCTCTCCTCTGTCTGGGTGCCGGGGCCTAAATGTGTGACAGTGGCCTGTTCCAGTGGTGGGTGACGTGAAGCCTGATTCTCTGCTATGACATGAAGACTGATTCTCTGCTGACATGAAGCCTGAATCTATGTTATGGGACCTCTCTCCTCTGCCTGGGTGCCTGGGCCTAAATATGTGACAGTGGCCTGTTCCAGTGGTGGGTGACGTGAAGCCTGATTCTCTGCTATGACATGAAGACTGATTCTCTGCTGACATGAAGCCTGAATCTCTGTTATGGGACCTCTCTCCTCTGCCTGGGTGCCTGGGCCTAAATATGTGACAGTGGCCTGTTCCAGTGGTGGGTGACGTGAAGCCTGATTCTCTGCTATGACATGAAGACTGATTCTCTGCTGACATGAAGCCTGAATCCCTGTTATGGGACCTCTCTCCTCTGCCTGGGTGCCTGGGCCTAAATATGTGACAGTGGCCTGTTCCAGTGGTGGGTGACATGAAGCCTGATTCTCTGCTATGGCATGAAGACTGATTCTCTGCTGACGTGAAGCCAGATTCTCTGCTATGGGACCTCTATCCAATTGATATTGGTTTATTTTTATATATTTTATTTTAATTTTAATTAATTTCCCTATCCACATTTGTTTGCAGGGGATTTACCTACATGTTGCTGCCTTTTGCAGCCCTCTAGATCTTTCCTGGGCTGTTTTACAGCCTTTTTAGTGCCGATAAGTTCGGGTCCCCATTGATTTCAATGGGGTTCGGGTTCGGGACGAAGTTCGGGTCGGGTTCGGATCCCGAACACGAACATTTCCGGGAAGTTCGGCCGAACTTCTCGAACCCGAACATCCAGGTGTTCGCTCAACTCTACTCAGGATCATTTAAGAAATTCCAAATGACTGTCTTACTGCGTCCCACCTCAGCAGAGATGGCGCGCTGTGAGAGACCCTGCATATGCAGTTCAACAACCCTACCACGTTCAAAAAGGGAGAGTTTGCCTTTGCCATCACAACGTGTGACTACCTGACATCTTTGCACAGATTTGGCCTTTTAAAGGCATGTGGTCCTAAAATTTGGATTAGATGAAAAACAGCCTGTTTCAGTTTAATCGTTATTTTCAATTAATTGAATGCTCAAAAAATGTTTTGTCTCACTCCCATTTCTTCTTGTTGCATGTTGAAGCTCTACTTGGAACCTTGTTAAGATCCAGCCATGCTAAATATGATTTTTTGCCATTTTTCAAGTGGTCTTAAACTTTTGATCAGGACTGTATATCTATGTTGATCGCTGAGTTCAATTGGAGTTCTGATAACAGATTCTCTCCTATTCTCTCCCTCACAGCAGCAGCATCCTCTCCCTACACTAGTAAGAGCAGAGTGACGTGCAGCGCTACGTGACCCAAGCTTATATAGAGCCTGGGTCACATGCTGCTCTGGCCAATCACAGCCATGCCATTAGTAGGCATGGCTGTGATGGCTTCTAAGGTCAGTATAACAAAATAATAGCACAGACAGGTGCACTCTGCGGTCTTACTAAACCCTCAAACTGATTTTAAAATTGAGAGATTAGCCAACATATCCTACGGTGTAGGACATGTCTGAGCCCGAGCACCGCGCCAAGGTTTCTCAAGTAGCTCGGGGACCTAACACTCACCTACCTGTGCCTATGTGGGCAATACCAGGAGCCAGTGGGCAAATTACAGGAGCATGAGGCCGACTCACAAACAACTCACCAGTTACCTCCAGCATGTAACCATGCTAGCAATGGGAGGAGGGAGGAGTCTGCGAGTCCCACTCAAGACTGGCTGGTATGGCCCAGGCCTCACAGGTGCACCTAAATGTAGCCGGGGGATGGAAAACAGGCACATTTAAATTGGAGTTTATACACCTCCAGGCATCTCTATATATACAAACTGAAAAGAATGGCGTTGTATTAAACAAGCAGGAGGTGCTCAAACCCACATGCAGTTGTGCATATATATAAGGGAGCAATTCCTGCACGTGTGGCCCGTTGCTAATGACGATCTTGTGTAGGATGTCTTTTGTGGTACTTGTGGTTCGCTGCGGGCATCCTCCACTGTATGCATTTTTGCTGGGGATCGTCATTAGCAACGGGCCACAAGTGCAGGAATTGCACGCATTTTTATGTTTTCAATGGTCTCTTCCTTTAAACCATTGGATTCAATGGGCCACTCATAGCAATGATTATTTAAAGGAGAAGGCACAGATTCTGCGGGAGTGTTTTTCTTCTCCCACAACTTCCAAAACAAGGGGAAGTCCCGGCCCAATATCATATCATGCATAAGTCTTTTTACAACCCCGACTTCATAGGATACAGCCCCAGCCGGAGTCTCCAGCTTAACTCAAGCCACCGGGTATGATTTTGCATCCCCATGGATGCACAGCACAGTTACTCTTTTGTCCGGCACATAATTTCCATCCACGAAGCTGGCATGCACTAAGGTGACCAGACTACCGGAGTCCAACAGAGCCCTGACGGAGCAGTCATTTATCACCAGGGTACACATCTGCAGCTAAATATCTAGTCCTGGGGAGGCCACACACACTGCCACCGCATACAGCGACTGTCTCCGGCTACCTGCACACTCCATGGGCTCTGAGGTCAGAGGGCAATAGGCAGCAATGTGACCCCACTCACGGCACTTCCAGCACTGGGGCGCCCTGGGTCTCCTAAGTGAGAAGAACTCTCCGGGTCCGAAATGGCCGGGAGACTCAGCCTTAGGCCCATGCCCAACCTCTAGAGCCTTATTACCTCTTGCACCCTTCCACACACCTTCAACAGCCAGAACTCTCTTACTCACAGATGACACAGGTCGGGTACTCCGGGGAGGTGTTGGTGCAGTAGGGACATCACAGAGGTAGTCCTCAGTCGCTAGGAAACTTTCCAACAGGTTTACGAGCTGATCCGCAGTTTTGGGGTCTCCATGTCCAACCCACTGTTGCAGCTCCGCCGGGAGGGCTCTGAAGTAGTGATCCACCACTACTTTCTCCACGATCTGGTTCGGTGTAGAAGACTCAGGTTCCAGACACTTCTGTACAAGATGGAGGAGGTCAAACATCTGGGATCGGGACGGCTTGTCCATGGTGTAGCTCCACGTGTGGACCCTCTGGGCATGAACCACCTGTGTAAAGCCCGAACGAGCCAGGATCTCCATTTTTAATTTGACATAGTCCTGGACATCCTGCTACCTGAGGTCATAGTAGGCCTTTTGTGGTTCGCCAGACAAAAAGGGCGCAAGGACCTCTGCCCACTTTGCTACTGGCAGCCTTTCTCTTTCCGCCACCCTTTCAAATATGGTCAGGTAGGCCTTGATATCATCATCGGGCGTCAGTTTTTGCAAGGCCTGCTGCACAGCCCTCCTCACATTCAAAGTCTCTGGGGGGCTTAACTCCACATGCGGGGTTGGAACTACAACAGTCTCTCTTAATACAGCAATCTGTTCTAGCAGTAAACGATTTGTTTCCTGCTGCTGTGCCATGGCCTGTTGTTGTTGCGCATTAGCTTGTTGTTGGACACGTAAGACTTCTTTGTGCTCTTTCTATCCTCGGCATATATTTTATTTTCTTTCAGACTGACCTGCAAAAGCATCTTCATCATTTCCTCCATGTTATCCGGTGAAGTTTGTAACGCTGCAGCAGCTTTCCCACAGGACATTTAATCACCAACTGTCACGCTGTTGCCCTTAGCAACTTGCTATTGCCGGCATCCTCCACCAATTGTAAGGGGTTATATTCTCGGGCAGGGCGGCAATGACAGATTCTCTTGCAGACCACAGAGTTAAAGTCCAAACGTTGCTTTATTTTTATAACACTCCAGCAATACAGGCAAACCCAATTATAAATCACTGAGTAAGGTGAAGGTCCAGCACCACAAATCATAAACCAAACCAAAATAAACGCCTGCCCGTCTGGGCTCTGGCTAATACAGTGAAGATCCTAGCTCACCTATTGAACAAAGGTCACACAGAGAATTCGGCTTCTCTAGCCAGCAGGCAGCCATCTTCCCAGACTTTCTCCAGGCATTACTCTCCCCAGACTGACAGCCTGGACTGTGCTTTATTTCCCCTTAACAATCCCAGCTAGCTTCAGCTGGGGATCCCTCAGGCTGGGGGAAAACCTGCCCCGGAATGGGGTGGACTGGGGAGGTCACTCTACCAAGCCTACCTTCTCCCAGTCCAATAAAATCCAGCCCATAAACTTAACAAAACTGTCTGAGAAACCTACACATTGCTGAGACCATTTTAACCTTCTGGATTTTATTTACCTCACCCAGTTGAGGAAGCTGGGTGGGATATACACCCCTTCCAGGACTTTACCATACACTTTTCTGTTCACCTTACCACTATATATATATATATATATATATATATATATATATAGTGAAGGCTGTGTACAGCCTGTAATTGTGGGAGGAGCTCCATCCCCTACTTATACTCAGCGGTCCAGAGGATGAGGGCGCTCGTTCCTGTGCATGGTTCCTAGCTCGGCAGACGATCGTGACGCCACTACCGGTTCGGCGACTTCCGGTTTTGTTCTTGCAGAGTGCGGCGCCCGCGGTAAGTGAGATCCTCGGCGCTTCCATCTGGCCGCAGCCTCCCCATAGCTACCGGGCGCTTCACCTCCTGCCGTTTCATCTTCACGGCCGGACACGCTCGGCAACCTAGGGGGCCCTCCAAGCTTCGGACGGGCGGTTCCGTTCGACATCCAGGCGGCTTCCCCTCCTGGCATCCTGGCGCTCAGCCAGCCCGGATTTCGCGGCCGCCGGACGGGTCCGTCCTTCCCAGGGGCGGGGTCTCAGCAGCCATACCCATATATTCATATCAATGGGAAGGCTTCGCGGGAGGCGTCTGCAGCTGTGCTGTACGAACATCCTGCCGCTGCAGGCCTGCACGCAGCAGGTGCTGTCTGTCTGTCAGTTACCGCCCTTAACCCCTACACTTCCCCCCAAAAATTTTTTAAAAATGTGACATTAATCATTTGCTGCCAATTGCTCCAACACGGCGTACATTACAACAGGGGTCCCTGATTCAGCCATATTGGTTATCCATGCCGCTCAGGTTCTTCCGCAGGGGGTCGGGTGGACCCCATTCTTCAGGCCTAGTATCGGTTATGTTGTTACATGATTGCCGGGGCCCTGTTTGGTGCGTTCAGGTTCTGTTCTACTTTGGCTCCATGTGATCACCAGAGTCGCCAGGTTTGGTTGCCTGGGACCGCTCGGGGTCTTGTGGTTGCCTGGGTCACTCAGGTCCATGCTTGCCTGGGTCGCTCCGGTCCATGTGTGGCCTGAGTCGCTCAGGTTCTCTGCATTTGCCTGCATCATTCAGGGTCTGGGCAATTGCCGGATTCGCCCGGGTCTTATGTATTTGCCCGATCCTCTAGGTTCATGCATATGCCTGGATCGTCCAGGTTATTCTTGACTGAATCGCTCGGGTTTGTGTATTCTCCTGAATCACTCAGGTGTGTATTTTCCTGAACCGCTCAGGTTTTCATGTGTGTTTCCCCAGATTCACTCAGGTTTCCTGTATTTCCCTGATTCGCTCAAGTTTTTACGTATTTCCCTGAATCGTTCAGGTTTCATGTATTTCCCTGAATCGCTCAGGTTTTATGTATTTCCCTGAATCGCTCAGGTTTTATGTATTTCCCTGAATCGCTCAGGTTTTATGTATTTCCCTGAATCGCTCAGGTTTTATGTATTTCCCTGAATCGCTCAGGTTTTATGTATTTCCCTGAATCGCTCAGGTTTATGTATTTCCCTGAATCGCTCAGGTTTTATGTATTTCCCCGAATCACTCAGGTTTTAGGTATTTCCCTGAATCGCTCAGGTTTATGTGTTTTCCTGATTCTTTTGGGTTATATGTATTTTCCGGAATCGCTCAGGTTAAGTCCTTCCCTGAATCGCTCAGGTCTCATGTTTTTTCCCAGGTTAGCTCAGGTTTAGGTTTGTGCCGGAATCACACAAATTGTACGCTTTTGCCTGAATCGCTCAGGTTTTCATGTATTTGCCTGAATCGCTCAGGTTTCTTGTATTTGCCCCTTTTCTTTCAGGGTGTAGGTAAGGGCCTCACCCGCTCAGGGTACAGGTAATGCCCGACTCACCCAGGTGTCTGTCATTTCCCAGGACAGGTGTATATTGCCTGATTCGCTCAGGATTCTTTGTATTTGCCTGAATCGCTCAGGATCCAATATATTTGCCTGATACGCTCAGTGGTTTCCAGCAGTATCCAGCAGTATCCAGTGGTTCCTGTTCACCCGATTCGTGTTCCGCATGTTTGAATCCCTGATTCGCTCGGGTCTTTTTTCATGCGGAGCAGCATCGGTCAATGATTCTTTCCGATCAGGGTCATCCTTCAATTGGCAATGGCACCAAGGCTGCATCCTGGTCTCCGTTGCTTCTTCGTTGCAACCAGGTCACACCCCTCTCCGGGTCTCGTGTCAACGCAAGCTTGTTTTTTTTTTTTTTTCATATAAACAGGGCCTCAGGCCTCCGGAATTCCGGTCCACTCGTTACTCCCCCGTGTCCGGTCACCCCAAGGTGCCAGGTTCCAGGTAAGGTCATAACCGAGTGGCATCATCACGCTCCTCCGCTGCTCAGGGCTTTCCTTATTCATCACGGGCTTCCATTCCTAGGTCTCCAGTGTCGCCGGAGAGTTAGTCAGTGCTGTCTGTTGGTTCGGGTAGGTTGCGATTTTTTCTATGCCACGTGTGTCCTGTGCCCTCACCGCTCTCGCCCGGTCACCCGGCCACCACTCCTTAAAAAAAAAAAAAAAAGAATGGGGCAAGTCTTTAAGATTACTTGTACATATGCTTACCTCTTTCCCATGCAGAATAAAGATGTCCCAAGCTTCAGAGGTGGATGACAACGTGTCCTTACCCGGGTCCTCGGTGTCGGGACGCGCCAGTAACCCGTCCCTTCGTAGCTGGACAATTCCAAAGCTCATAGCAGAGCTTAATCGAAGAGGAATCCATCACCCCGCTTCTGCAAGGAAGGCGGAACTCTATCGTCTCCTGATGACGGAGCCAGAGGGTTCAACCGACCAGCCCTCTCTCTCATCCATTCAGCTGTCCCTGCTGCAGTTGCAGTCCACCATCGGCAGTCTGGCCGGTTCGGTGGCAAATATCCAAGCCAGAATGGGGGAATTGGAGTCCCGGCCTCCGGTGGCGCCACGATCTCCAGCTCCACCACCCATTCCCTCGACGTCTCAGGACGCAGCTCCAGGTACGGTCTGTGCCAGCCCCCAGATCGCTCCCTCGCATTTTATCCCGGAGAACTTAAAAAGGGATATTCTAGCGGGGAAAGATGTCAACCTGGCATCTATTCTCATTGCGTCCCAGGACATTTCTGAGAATAAAATAATTAATTGTGGGGAGGTGTCGGTGGTTCTCAGGGCCAAGGATGCCCGCTTGAACCGTAAACTATCTATCCCCGAATTCCTACTGGCTTATAGCCTCTACAGAGACACCATCTGCTCTGCCCAGCCACACAGACGTGAGGAACTGGACTCTTACTTATACCGCATCACCGACCTAGGTTATAAGTACGGTGGCACTAACTTCTATGACTATCACAGGTCATTCTCGGCCAAGGCAGCCGCTGCCCTCGCCCAGTTTCAGTTCATCACTTACTGGGCGAACCTCGACATGGAGCTATTCTGTCGACATTTCGCCGGGTTAAGGGCTCCCACTTGTGCGGCTTGCCAGTCAATCCAGCATACCGCAAACTGGTGCCCCAACCTTCCCACCCCGGACCGGGAGGGTTCCCTTCCAGGTCCCTCCGGCGCCCAGCGGTTCCAGGCCTCAACCGATAAACTGGGTAGACCTATCACGAATTTGGGTCAGAGTCAAGTCTGCAACAACTTCAATTCAGGGGGTTGCGGGTTTAACAGTTGTAGAGCTCTGCATATCTGCTCTCTCTGTTTTAGGTCCCATCCTCGCCCTAGCTGCCCGAAAAGGCAGCACAAGAACCTATGACTAGCCGACATCAACATCGAGCTCTTGGGCGTTCTTTTGCAGGACCATCCTGATTGCCAGTTATCCCAGTTCCTTCTCTCCGGATTCGAGAGGGGCTTCCACACGGGTTTCATTGCCCTCCCTCAAGTTTCCTGGGAGGGAAGAAACTTGCTGTCGGCTACCCAGGAGCCGGTGGGAGTGGATACCCTGTTGCAGACCGAAGT
Organism: Bufo bufo; assembly: GCF_905171765.1. Classification (NCBI taxonomy): domain Eukaryota; kingdom Metazoa; phylum Chordata; class Amphibia; order Anura; family Bufonidae; genus Bufo; species Bufo bufo. The sequence goes on from NC_053390.1 coordinate 831,000,360, forward strand.
TCGGAAGGGGTTCCTGCTGGGCCCGTTCCAGTCTATCCCCTTCGCGACTTGGAGGGTGAATCCAATTGGCCTGGTTACCAAGCAGTCCTCCAATAAAAGGCGATTAATCTACGATTTGTCTGCTCCTCACATGTCTCCCATTCCCAGTTTGAATTCCTTAATCCCATTGGAAGAATTCTCCATGAGGTATTTGTCCATCGATGAGGCCATCCAGTATGTCTTGCTGGCTGGGGAAGGGTCTTGGTTGGCCAAGGCCGACATAGCGGATGCATTTAAGCTGCTCCCTATCCTTCCACAGCTATGGAAATATTATGGCTTGCATTGGGCGGATGGGTACTACTTCGCCAAGCGGCTCACCTTCGGATCCAAGAGCAGCACGTGGCTGTTTGATAGATTTGCATGCGCCTTGCATTGGATCCTGGTTCATCACGGGGGTTTGGACATGGTCATCCATTATCTCGACGATTTCCTGATCGTCTAGAGGCCTCAGGGCGTCCCCTCGGGCTTGGCAAGTTTGCTCCAGCTTTTCGCCAGGCTTGAGGTCCCCGTGGCGGCTGCTAAGACGGAGGGACCAGGCACCAGGGTTACCTTCTTGGGCATCATCCTTGATTCTGTCCGCATGGAAGCCAGCCTCCCCATGGCGAATCTGGCTAAGATCCAGGCCACTGTCTCCTCCGTGGCTTTGTCCAGGGTCCTGTCCAAGCGGGAGCTCCAGTCCCTGTTAGGTCACCTCAAATTTGCCTTCAGGATCATGCCCCAGGGCAGATCGTTCACTTCTCGGCTCCTCAGTCTCCTCCCGTCAGCTCCGGATCAGGATTCCACTGTCCAACTGGACAGACATGCCATGGCGGATCTCCAGATGTGGCAATCTTTCCTTGCCAAGTGGAACGGCATTTCCCTGTTCGTGCCATCCCCGGATTCCGCGCCCCCCACGGTCTTCACCGACGCTGCGGCCTCCCGCAGGTTCGCGGCCATTTTCCATCCGCACTGGTTGGTCGGCAGTTGGCCGGTGGAATTCATATCCAATGCCGGGTCCATGAAGTCGTCTCCGTTATTGGAGCTATACCCGATAGTGGCAGCCGCCCAGGTTTGGGGTTCACTCTGGGCTAACAAATCGGTGATTTTTATGACAGACAGCCAGGTGTTGGTAGAAGTAATCACGAAAGGGAGGGCAAAGTCTCAGAAATTCATGTCCGTCCTGCGTAAGTTAGTTTGGCTGTCCTTGCAGTTTAATTTCCATGTATTTGCATTTCATATCCAGGGGGCAAAGAACGTCGCGGCCGATGCCTTATCCCGCTTTAATTATGACATATTTTTTCCGGTACTCCAGCTCCGCCATTCAGCTCCCTCCTGTTGGACTAGGGCCCCTGATAGCCTCTGCTCGGATTTTAGTCCAGCATTCTTTAGCCGCCAATACCGCCAGGAATTATGGCGCCGGGTTCAAGGTCTATCGTCAGTTTGTAGACACCCATCCTCAGGGGGATGTGGACGAAGTCTCATTCCTCATGGCATTTATAGCTCATTGCCATTCCCACCGCCACCTATCGTTCAATTCCATCAAGCTGTATCTGGCAGGTATCCAGCACCATCGGATGCTCAGTGACCCCTCTGACAAGTCCATTCTGGCTAATCAGGCCATTAAGGCTACTCTCAGGGGTATTCAGAAGGATAGCACGGGGGTTCAGGTGCGCAGGCAACCAGTCTCAGGTGAGCTATTCCGCAAGTTGTCCGTAGCCCTAGACAGTCGCCCTTTTGGGCACTCAGCCAGCCTCACCACTAAAGCGGCCATGTACCTTGGGTTCTATGGGTTTCTTAGGCCTGGGGAGTTCACCTGCGGCTCGTTCAATCGTTCAACCCTGCTCAGGCGGCATCTTGTCTGGCATAATGACCATTTCACGGTGTCAATCCCTTCTACCAAAACTAACCAGGCAGGTCCTCCCACCGAGGTAGAGTTCTTCCCCACGTCCAATTGCTGGTGTCCCATCAAGGTTCTCACTGAACTTTTAGCCTCACTCCAGTCTCCCACCTTAGACGGCCCGTTGCTCCCGATAGACGGTAGGCCCCTTTCTTCTGCCCTTTTCATCTACAATGTTCGCACACTAGTGGGAGGGTTGGGATACAATCCCAGTTCTATCTCCGGGCACTCCTTCCGCATAGGGGCCGCTTCTGCAGCGTCCAGACATCAGGTGCCGGCTCATGTGATCCGCAAGATGGGTCGTTGGCGGTCGTCATGTTACGCGAGGTACATTCCTAATCCCCAGGTTGAAATTTCCAGAGCCTTTTGTTCATTAGCATTATAGGTTTCATTTGCTCAATAAACTGTTGCACCCTACACTGTGCCAGTCGTCATTATTTTGCCCACATATTTAGGCCTTACCTCGTCTCTGGCTCCGGGCACACTCCAGCCAGATAGGTCCGGGCAGTACGTAGGCATGCATCTTCTGTTCCTCGCTCAGCTCCTACTACAAATATATATATGTATATATATATATATATATTTTTTTTTTTTTTTCATTTATTTTTTACAGGGGGAATACAGCCCCAGAGAGCGTGCACCACAACATACAGTGCTGTACAGCCTCAGTGTAGGGCTGATCAAGGTATTTGAAAGACCCGGAATCTTCTGTACTCCGCCAGTTACGTCATTGGAGGAAGTTACATCTTATCCCTCACGCGACTCGGCGCCTGCGCATTGCATCCACCTGAACGCCGGACGTGGCGGCTATCGACATGTGTGGCATCGAGCGACATCGGGTATGTCATTGCTCCTCCTCCCTTTGGCAGCATCATTCTGTTCTTCCCACTCATTATATATTCCAGGACACACCTGATGTTTATTGATTCATCAATTTACCTTTATGCACTTTATTGCGATTACGCATTGATTTTATAATGTAATTGATATATACCACTGATCTATTGATATATTGTACACTGATATACTTATGTTTTTATGTATCACATATGCACTATTTGCACTTTATTGTATTTGGCTGATAATTGATCACATTGTGATGTCATAGGGGTTGGCCTATATATACCCCCTTTTGTATTGTGTTCATTGCTTGACAAAGGCTCTTGTATGAGCTGAAACGTTGCCATCCACATGGGTGAATAAACACCATCAACTTTTACTTGGAGTGCTGTCCGTTTTTCATCCATTATTGACGGGGTAAGCTGCTACATCCCTGGACATAGCACCCTTCCTGTGTTGTTTCTCCGGTGCCGCCATTGTTTTTCTTTTTTTTTATATATATATATATATATATATATATATTTTTTTTTTTTTTCATTTATTTTTTACAGGGGGAATACAGCCCCAGAGAGGGTGCACCACAACATACAGTGCTGTACAGCCTCAGTGTAGGGCTGATCAAGGTATTTGAAAGACCCGGAATCTTCTGTACTCCGCCGGGAAAGGAAGCAGCAAATCGCTTCCTCAGCTGTTTATGGTGATGAGCAAATCGAAGTTGACAAAGTGGAATTTGATCCGTATTTAAGGAAAAGTTTGATTCTCCCCGAAGTCGAACTTCCTCGGGTTTCGTGGTAACGAATGGTAATTTTTCTAAAATAAGCTAGGCGCACGTCAAACGTCGCTTCTGCCTTTTAAAGCTAATTTTCTTTTGTGGACAAATATGATGCTGTATTTCTTAAAAAGTTAGTGAGCTTGAATATATTTCAACTTTCTTTACATATTGTAGAGCTCCTGATTCCTGATATTTCTTTTAAAGGGTGGATACAGGGTGGAATTACATCAGTTGGCCAAATTTGGGAGAGGAACAGCTTGATTCCTTTTTTTAAAAGGTTAGTGGAAGTATTTCACATTTCTAACAGGGATTTTTTTTTTTATATTTACGATTAAGATTATTTTTAGAATCTCTCCCTAATAGTGATGAGGAAACCCTTGGATGTTCGGATTTAACAAGTTCGGCCGAACTTTGTTTTAAAGTTCTGTTCTAGTCCCGTACTGGACCCGAAACACCGAACCCCATTGAAGTCAATGAGGACCCAAATTGTGCCGTGTATTAGTTAGTGTTGAGCGCCAATATTCGAATAGCGAATTTTTATTGCGAATATCGGCAGTTTGAGAATTCCCAAATATTTTGAATTTAGTGCTATATATTTGTAATGACGAATATTCTTAGTTTTTTGTTTTGTTTTTTAACACAGCACACATCAGGTGATCATCCCTCCCTTCTACTAGCTTGTGGGCCAATGAGAAGGCTTTGTCACAGCTTAGCAACATCCCTTAGAAAAGTTGGCTACCCCTTACTATATAAGAACCTCCCCAGCAGCTTTTTTTCTAAAGTCTATTGCAGTTATGAAAGAGACAGCAGTGTCATTGCTGTGCTCTGTGCTTTGTTGTATTACATTAGAGAGTTAACTTATATATACACTCACCTAAAGAATTATTAGGAACATCATACTAATACGGTGTTGGACCCCCTTTTGCCTTCAGAACTGCCTTAATTCTACGTGGCATTGATTCAACAAGGTGCTGATAGCATTCTTTAGAAATGTTGGCCCATATTGATAGGATAGCATCTTGCAGTTGATGGAGATTTGAGGGATGCACATCCAGGGCACGAAGCTTCCGTTCCACCACATCCCAAAGATGCTCTATTGGGTTGAGATCTGGTGACTGTGTGGCCATTTTAGTACAGTGAACTCATTGTCATGTTCAAGAAACCAATTTGAAATGATTCGAGCTTTGTGACATGGTGCATTATCCTGCTGGAAGTAGCCATCAGAGGATGGATACATGTTCTCATTCTGTTTACGCCAAATTCGGACTCTACCATTTGAATGTCTCAACAGAAATCGAGACTCATCAGACCAGGCAACATTTTTCCAGTCTTCAACAGTCCAATTTTGGTGAGCTCGTGCAAATTGTAGCCTCTTTTTCCTATTTGTAGTGGAGATGAGTGGTACCCGGTGGGGTCTTCTGCTGTTGTAGCCCATCCGCCTCAAGGTTGTGCGTGTTGTGGCTTCACAAATGCTTTGCTGCATACCTCGGTTGTAACGATTGGTTATTTCAGTCAACGTTGCTCTTCTATCAGCTTGAATCAGTCGGCCCATTCTCCTCTGACCTCTAGCATCCACAAGGCATTTTCGCCCACAGGACGGCCGCATACTGGATGTTTTTCCCTTTTCACACCATTCTTTGTAAACCCTAGAAATGGTTGTGCGTGAAAATCCCAGTAACTGAGCAGATTGTGAAATACTCAGACCGGTCCGTCTGGCACCAACAACCATGCCACGCTCAAAATGGCTTAAATCACCTTTCTTTCCCATTCTGACATTCAGTTTGGAGTTCAGGAGATTGTCTTGACCAGGAGCACACCCCTAAATGCATTGAAGCAACTGCCATGTGATTGGTTGACTAGATAATTGCATTAATGAGAAATAGAACAGGTGTTCCTAATAATTCTTTAGGTGAGTGTATACATGTGTCAATCAGGCTTCATTCACAAAACTGGATTTCCACAAGGATGAGTATAACGCCAGTCACACCCAACCATGTAGATAGGTCAACATGGAAGTCAGCCATCCCTCCCAGGACAACAGACAACACCATGTTCGAACCATAATCCGTATCTAAATTAAAAAGAAACAAAAAAAAAAAACTGTGATTATGTTCATCAATAAGTCCAGTACAATGTTTACTGCACATGACCTTTTGACAAGGGAAGGCCACATGCGATCCACAACTTGCTACAGCGTGAACCACAACACTGCGCACCAAACCCAACTAATAAAATAAAGCAAAATAATTTCATTTTGTGAATGAAGCCAAACAACGCAGGATTCTATTTAAAAAAAATATTATTTATATACATATTTAAGTGTCTAAATATTGACAATACATAATTAACACCGCACATGTGTGAATATGAAACATGCAAACCATGTTACGAGAATTCCATGCTCTATACTTGTTGAAGTGCAAAGTAGAAAAAGTGGTCCATGCTGGTTGTCTACGCACGATCACGACATTCATGTTGTACAGTTAACACTGTAGTAGAATGCCGACTCGTAAGTTATGAGTCGCAAATTATGACTAATAACTATGCAGAATAACGGCAGAAAATAACCAGTAGGTACACTGCTACGTATAAAAGAAAAAAAAAAAAAGAGCCTAAAGTGGTGAAGGTGGTTTGTACCTGGGTTAAAATTATGTCTCATGCTCCCTGAACCACTATTTCACATTTTATACAGGATGCATGATGGCATTGTCATCTTCAACACTGCCCCTGGCATCATGGAAGAAAAAATGCATTGATGTATTAATAACCTGGTCACTCGATCTGTTCAATTACTCATGTGACCTCATTCTTTGAAAACATACTGTTGCTGAACATAGACTTGACCAACTGCAGCAACCCCAGAATATAGCCCTGGCTCCACAGGCTTGTACAAGTAGGCACTAGGCATGATGGGTGCATCACTTCATCTGCCTCTCTTCTTGTTGAGCCCATCACTCTGGAACAGAGTAAATCTGGAATAATCAGACAACATAACATTCTTCATTTGCTCCTAAGTCCGATCTTTATGTTCCCTAGCATATTGATTTTTTTTTTCAAATTTCAGTCACTATTAGTTTTATTTCTTACGGGTAACAACTGTTCAGTCCCAATGTCTTGAGTTCCCTTTTCATTGTGCTTTTTAAAAAAGCACTTACTTTCACTAGTAAACATAGCCCTGATTTGGACTGTTGTTTTAGTAAGATTTTATTTCACAAAATGTTCTAGTTATTGCCTGGCAGCATAATAAAGTATATATTTCCAGCTATCTTAAATATTCAGCTTTTTACGTGTCCCTTCTAGACTTCAAGTTTTTAACAGTGTTTAGAACATTTATTAGACCAATTTTAGGACTCGATACTTTGACCTTTCTCTAAATGACAAACATATTTTTTACCCAAGCAGAAGATATGTCTTTCAACATGGCTGTTTATGAAATAAAAAGAAAATGAATACGGAGCAGAAATATAATAACACATGCATTAATTTTCTAATAGGTGGCTCAGAACTATTATCTTATTGAAATCACGTATTTAATTTTTTAAGTGTACGAAAGCCATTGTAGTAAAGCTACAATTTAAGGCTTAAAAATCTACCACCAAAACAAACTACACTGCTCAAAAAAATAAAGGGAACACAAAAATAACACATCCTAGATCTGAGTTGATTAAATATTCTTCTGAAATACTTTGTTCTTTACATAGTTGAATGTGCTGACAACAAAATCACACAAAAATAAAAAAATGGAAATCTAATTTTTCAACCCATGGAGGTCTGGATTTGGAGTCACATTCAAAATTAAAGTGGAAAAACACACTACAGGCTGATCCAACTTTGATTAAATGTCCTTAAAACAAGTCAAAATGAGGCTCAGTAGTGTGTGTGGCCTCCACGTGCCTGTATGACCTCCCTACAACGCCTGTGCATGCTCCTGAGGGATCTCCTCGCAGACCTGGACTAAAGCATCTGCCAACTCCTGAACAGTCTGTGGTGCAACGTAACATTGGTGGATAGAGTGAGACATGATGTCCCAGATGTGCTCAATTGGATTCAGGTCTGGGGAACGGGCGGGCCAGTCCATAGCATCAATGCCTTCGTCTTGCAGGAACTGCTGACACACTCCAGCCACATGAGGTCTAGCATTGTCTTGCATTAGGAGGAACCCAGGGCCAACCGCACCAGCATATGGTCTCACAAGGGGTCTGAGGATCTCATCTCGGTACCTAATGGCAGTCAGGCTACCTCTGGAGAGCACATGGAGGGCTGTGTGGCCCTCCAAAGAAATGCCACCCCACACCATTACTGACCAAATGCCAAACCGGTCATGCTGGAGGATGTTGCAGGCAGCAAAACATTCTCCACGGCGTCTCCAGACTCTGTCACGTCTGTCACATGTGCTCAGTGTGAACCTGCTTTCATCTGTGAAGAGCACAGGGCGCCAGTGGCGAATTTGCCAATCTTGGTGTTCTCTGGCAAATGCCAAACGTTCTGCACGGTGTTGGGCTGTAAGCACAACACCCATCTGTGGACGTTGGGCCCTCATATCACCCTCATGGAGTCTGTTTCTGACCATTTGAGCAGACACATGCACATTTGTGGCCTGCTGGAGGTCATTTTGCAGGGCTCTGGCAGTGCTCCTCCTGTTCCTCCTTGCACAATGGCGGAGGTAGCGGTCCTGCTGCTGGGTTGTTGCCCTCCTACGGCCTCCTCCACATCTCCTGATGTACTGGCCTGTCTCCTGGTAGCGCCTCCATGCTCTGGACACTACGCTGACAGACACAGCAAACCTTCTTGCCACAGCTCGCATTGATGTGCCATCCTGGATAAGCTGCACTACCTGAGCCACTTGTGTGGGTTGTAGACTCCGTCTCATGCTACCACTAGAGTGAAAGCACCGCCAGCATTCAAAAGTGACCAAAACATCAGCCAGGAAGCATAGGAACTGAGAAGTGGTCTGTGGTCACCACCTGCAGAACAAATCCTTTATTGGGGGTGTCTTGCTAATTGCCTATAATTTCCACCTGTTGTCTATCCCATTTGCAGAACAGCATGGATTTTTTAAATGGTCTAGTATGAGGCGCACATATAGCCTAGACCAACTCAGCAGGACAGGCAGCACCAGCAGGTAATCTAGTGTTATTAGGCCCCTAGATGACTCAGCTAGATCAGGACATGCAGCAGCATCCACCGCAGGATTTTTGAAATGTTCTAGTATGAGGCCCACATATAGCTCGGACCAACTCAGCAGAACAGGCAGCACCAGCAGGTAATCTAGTGTTATTAGGCCCCTAGATGACTCAGCTAGATCAGGACAGGCAGCAGCATCGACAGCAGGATTTTTAAAATGTTCTAGTATGAGGCCCACATATAGCTCGGACCAACTCAGCAGAACAGGCAGCACCAGCAGGTAATCTAGTGTTATTAGGCCCTTAGATGACTCAGCTAGATCAGGACAGGCAGCAGCATCAACAGCAGGATTTTTTAAATGTTCTAGCATGAGGCCCACATATAGCTCGGACCAACTCAGCAGGACAGGCAGCAGCAGCAGCAACATGTGCAGCAGGAATATGTTACCCGGAATGGCCCCCACCACCTAACAGGGGCAGCACCAACAATAAAAGAATACACCTCAGATCGCATCAGTTTCTAACTTTGCAGCTGGAATGTGAAATCATGAATGGACCACACATCAGACCAGGATCACAACCAAAAATTATTTAAACACATGTTACAGTAGTAGTTTCAGAGTCTAAAACAGTAATGTGGTATGTATAATTTATTAAATATTTAAATTATAAATTGTTTTATGTAAAGCAATTTTACCTTTTGAACACACTCTATTTTTAAGTAATCAATAAGCTATCCTCTACACCAACAACATTCGGCTGTAATTTTCCATATAAGGCACATCAATTCTGTAGCAGACAACTGCCTGACTCACCGTGTTCTGATTCCTCCGAGCCAGAGGGATAAAGGAATGCAAGGGTTTAGTAGCGTCTCTGTTTGTCCTCCGTTTGTCTGTGAGGAGGGATGTGTAACACAGGTCGCCAGACCCATACACGATCGGCGCTGCTCACACCCAGCGCTAAGGACATGGGCACGACCACACCGTCCTCTGATCTTCAGAGCCCAGAAGTCAGTGAAGAAGTTGCTTGCCCTGGGCCACGTGTGTTAGTGTCACCGTCTCCACCACCTGAGTCAGTTCACCTTCCCCTCGTTCATGACTCTGTCATGGTCCCCGTCTACTGTCATTGTTCTTTGTCGGCTGCCTCTAGTGCGCAGCCTGGTTCATCTATTGCCGGTTATGCAGCAGGCTATAGTTGCGAGGCTTGACTACACACGGGGAGTAGTGTCACATGCCAGAGCAGACTTCACTGGGGAGGGGCTGACAGGCACAGAGGAGCACCTACACTGTTATCCAGCAAGGCGTTGTTTGTAAACTATTTGAAAGGCAACATGCGTGCTGGAGTGACATCGAACAGCAGTTACAATTAACCAACATAACTTAAGTATCAGTGCTTCTTGTATGTGGACTTGACATCTAAAATGATAGCCAGTTTCTTTGTGAAAGACGCACAGTAATCCATTCCTCTATAATGGCGATATTTTGATTGATATATAATTTCCGGTCTATTTTGTAGAGATAGGGTACCTAGATAATTTATTTCCAGGATGGACCACTTGTATATATCTATATATCTATCTACCCCATCTCTAACGGGAACCCCTGCATTATTCTTCCCCTTAACGAGAACTGCATTATAGAGGACTGGATGATTGTCTTATTTTACAGATCTTAAATCAATAGAAATTGACATGTAAAATCGACCAAAAATAATGGCACTTCTCTGTAACAGCACACATGTTGGGTTACAGAGTCGAAAATTTTCTCTGCAGGATGAAAGTGTAGGTGCTCCCCTGTGCCTGTCAGCCCCTCCGCGGTGAAGTCTGCTCCAGGCTTGGTAACACTACTCCCCGTGTGTAGTCAAGCCTCACAGCTACATCCTTATTCTGCTGCATGGCCGGAAATAGATGAACCAGGCTGCGCCCTAGAGGCAGCCAACGAGGACCATGCCAGTAGACGGGGACCATGACAGAGTGATGAACGAGGGGAAGTTGAACTGACCCAGGTGGCGGAGACGAGGACACTAACACACCTGGCCCAGGGAAAGCAACTTCTTCACTGACTTCTGAGTTCTGACGATCAGAGGACGGTGTGGTCGTGCCCATGTCCTTAGCGCTGGGTGTGAGCAGCGCCAAACGTGTATGGGTTTGTTGACCTGTGTTATGCAATGAGCAGGACACTGGGTCAGTGGGAATGCTATGCAGTAGATCAGTTTATATGTGTATAAGTTCGTGACGCCAGTTGCAGCTTGCGCAGGTACTGTAGCAGGGCCCTTTAAGATGTTATGAGCTCACGTACCAGGTGAGGAATGCCAGAGGGGGATAATGTCTCTGTGTAGTGTCAACGGTGTCTCCTACCTGTAGTACGGCTGGACTCCTGTATCCCGGCTCACATGCAACAAATTGAGTGCTTTTAATAGGAGTAATTGAGGAATGATGGGATTCCACACAGATAATAGGGTCCAACTTGTCTTTACTTGATGTTATGATATGCAGCTTTGATCCATACAAGTTACAGCTTTAGTCTAGGGTCCCAGCAGGTTTTGGCAATATGTGGCAGGAATTTATATGTATTCTGCATCTGATCATACGCCTATTAGAATCTGGCAAGTATTTATATTCTGCTCTGTCTTTAGTCTGCTTGATATGGGTCTGACTAGCTGATGAGGTACTTATCTTCTCTTTGTCTTAGGATCTTTACTTACAGGACTGCTCGCAGGGTATGATGGTTTCTTCCTGGAGATCTGATAGTTCTGTGAAGGGCTGCTTTCTTTCTCCACAGCTGAGGTAAGGGACTCAGGCTGGGAAGGTTGATCTGGGGCCTCAGCGAGGCTTGGATCCTTGGTTGGGGTCCCTGTTTCTGGGAGCTCCTACTAACACAGCCTATCCCAGCAGGGGGGTGGCTACACTCCTGACTAACTTCCTTCTCCTCCTCATAAAGCATGGCATGGGACATCCCACTTATGCTCATGTAGGGGAGACTAGACTGGAATGGACTGTTCCAGGCTAGATACTAACTCTGACCTGCTGCATACTGCTGCCACCTGCTGGTGTACATTGACATTACAGAAAATATATAAAACAGGCATAGAAATACATACATTGGCAATGCATGGTTAGCTTACACCAGATGACAATACACATATACACTCAACATTATGAAGCAGGGTGAAAGAAGTTTAGTGACATACTTCAGGATGTTACATAACCCGTTACTTTAAGTGAAGCCGTCCTCGGCGCATGATAGACGGTGAGGAAAAAGCTCTGGGTACCCAATAAATACAAAGTGCTGCATGAATATACATATAAGACATTACATAGACAAAACATTTAACGGTTTCCTCGAGGTTCCTGCCCGCTAGAGTAAGGTGTCCAACACACAGTTTCCTTCTCTTGGTATAACCAGTGAACCTATAACTGCACAAAGCAAACATCACTGACTGACTTTGTATGTTCTGGCCCTGAACATCAAAGAAAGCATGGGGGTGTCTTTACTCCGTAATCCCACCATTATGCAATGCAAAGCCCGCAAATGAAAGGGTGGCTTTATCCTGTATTCCCTTCCCTGCATCATAGCCTGAAGAAATTTGGCTTATAGCACGATCACTATGATGTCTATGAGGAAGCTAGAATATATGGCTCTAAGGCTTGAGGCGCCTTACCTTAGGCAACCGCTCAGAAGGGGAGGTATTTATCGTCTCCGTGTCTTCTGGCTAGTCACAGGAGGAGGGTCTTTAATCCCGTGCGCTCCTGGAAATGAGACACCTCCGGATGGGAACAATCCGGAACATAAAACAAGCGGGAAGGAGCAGCCTAAGGCTTCTAACGATTCCCGAAGCAGCAGGGGTACCTGTGAAGTAACTAGACCTGTCAGGACTTACCACTTGGTCCTACCCTGGGTACCTATGGGTATACATCACCGGGTGTAGGCCATTAGTATTCAATGTCCCTATGAAGACAGTCCATATAAAGGGGGGAGAGAACAAGAGCTGTGAAAAGGCATACTTTAAGTAAATTGCGACATTTTGGTTAAGTGCAATGGTTAAGTGCAATCATGTTAAATAGTGCATAAATTCACATTGTGGCATCTGGATGGATAATACACACAATGGGCAGGTTACTTAAACGTTACATAACAGTAAACTGGTACAATAGTGCAAAATTATTAAATAGCATGAGGACTGAGTGCAAGCTTTTATGATGCAATAAAACATTTTATAAAATAAAATGCAATTTATTAGTGCAAGGATAGGCTCAACAATAACTTGAGTCTTTATTCCTGGAAGTGCTTGAAGTTGCAGAATCCTCTGGAAACTGATAAAAGTACTTTGCAGTCCACAGGACAAAAGTTAATTGTAATCCAAAGGGTTAAAATATCATATAAGAATAGCAGCAACAGGCTATCAAGTAACCTGAGAAAGGGGATAAAACGGTTAACTTGGAGATGAGGGGGTTAAGTGCTGATGGGGGGAGTCCTAACTGACATGACCGTCTGGATGAGGACAAACAATGGCAACTTGGAACAAAAGGTTAAAACACACAACATGCCAACAGGTCCTCACCCGTCAGGTAGCAGTCCACGGAGTGGCTCCCAAACAATGTCACTTGTTATATTTTTTTCTTTGGTAGGGGACACCTTACAGGTAGGTATCCAGCTCTTCATCGCTGCTAGAGCTACTAAAATGCATTAGAGGGTGCTCCTGCCTCTGGTGGTAGCTTAGAGTAGCGTTGGTGGTGGTACGCCACTGCCCTCTACCGGCGACAGTAGGGATAGGCTGTACCGACAGCCTGGAGAAAGTTGCAGTAGCTTGCCGCAGACCGGAATCCACAGCCGGTGCAGGTAGTGGCAAAATTTCTGGCTGCAGAGGCTCAGGAAGGCCTGGAGCAGTTTGTTGGGGCTGCTTCCAAGGGAGCGCATAGGGAGGCATGAAACACGGCTGCACCTTGGGGTTGAATGTCAGCACACTGTTATTTATTTGTCCCACTCTCAAGGTTGTGGTGGTGACAGGTCCGGTATTAGTGGTGCCGATGCAGGTTGAACTTTTTCTTTAAATAACAAGCAGCCATCCGGGGTTTCTTGAAGGCATCTGGTTCTGCCCGCAGAGCCTGGATCCTCCTGCCAGGTCTCTGGGGTGACGGCAGGGGAGAGTTGTTTCTGCAACAGGGTGACTCCAGCATCTAAGAGTCCCTGCATGGACCTCATGGGGGTGTATTCCACTTGATCCCCCACATACAGATTGTGTCTCTCCTGGGGCAAATAGTGGCGTTTCACTGAACGACGGCCCACAAATACCTCAGTCCCGGAATAATTGTCCTGGAGGAATCCCACACCTCGTTCCACCGAGAACCATAGTACTGTTCCGGTCCTTCTAGCTAACTTGGGGTCGCCTTGTTGGGGGTCATCGATCACCTGCTTCTCCCATTCCTCAACCGCCGACTTGTACTCCCACGCGGTCTGGGCAAAAGCAGTAATCTCATGTGGGACATCTGGGTTCAGGCTGCGAAGCTTCCCATAGCTGGGCGGTGGAGTGGAATCTCCAGCCGCCTCCACCGCACCAGGATGCACAGACAGCGGTGCAGGTTGGGGTCCGGTGACGTTGGCGGGTGTCGCGGGACGCGATGCAGTCCTGGCCCTGACGGCAGGGATCGGGGCCTCTGGACGCGGTGCAGGGACGGACTTGGAGCGGGCCTGGGCCTCAGGGAGCGGGGTTGCTCCTACCTGATGACGCGGCCGGGCAGCCGGTTCCGGTGTCCCCTGGGTGCGATCTGGGGGTGCCATATTTGTCTCGGCCGGCGACTTGTCAGTGGCGATGGGTGCTGCGTCAGCGGCGTCCTCCGCGGGAACAGTCTCGATGTCGACCTCCATCTGGCTTGGCACGTTGTCTTCCGCGGGGGCGCTTGACAAGGAGGAGGGATCCACAGCCTCCGGGAATTCCATCAGGTCTGGGCCTTGCGCAGCAGGAACCGGGACCTCAGCAGCGGTCTTCTCCGGAACCTCCGGGATGTTAGGTAAGGCAGACGGCCTTGCTCTTGTTGGCAGGGAGGAATCCACAGCCTCCGCGGTGACAGCAAATACAGAGGACCCACTCTTCTTTGAGACTTGGGAGACCTGGATCTCCGGTGGGGACTCTGGGTAGACTGGATCGTCTCCAAAGATCATTTGGCTCCACTTAGGCTGGGGAAATGCCATCTTGCCGACCTCTTGCATCCAGCAGACAGCGAGTTCTAAGGAGGGCCAGGTGGAGTCTTTATCCCCTCGCTCCACAATAGAAAGTTCACTGGGGGCAGTCTCTTCTTTTCCCGCTCCCAGGGGGACGTATTCGACATTTTTGCGCCTTTGAGGGGGAGTTACTAGCTGTTCCCGCTTCTGGGGGGCGTGTTCGCTAGTTTCGCATTCTTGAGGGGGCGTGTATTCGACATCTTCGCCATCTTAGAAATCCTGAATGAGCTGCTGCGCCATGAGGGAAACATGGCCGATTAACCCTTGTAGTGCCAATGTGTACAATGCAGCTTTTTCTGGTCCAGCAATAAAAGTAAGCAAGCCCATTTTCAACGGTTTTTGCACAATCTTCAGCCCTTATTATACTGTGAAACATGCGGTTTAGGTCCGTCTTTTAGCGCACAATTGAACGTAGTTCTGTTGTTAGGGATGGACACACAATTCAATCCGATCCTGTTCGTGACGCCACTTGATGCAATGAGCAGGACACTGGGTCAGTGGGAATGCTATGCAGTGGGTCAGTTTATATGTGTATAAGTTTGTGACGCCAGTTGCAGCTTGCGCAGGTACTGTAGCAGGGCCCTTTAAGATGTTATGAGCTCACGTACCAGGTGAGGAATGACAGAGTGGGATAATGTCTCTGTGTAGTGTCAACGGTGTCTCCTACCTGTAGTACGGCTGGACTCCTGTATCCCGGCTCACATGCAACAAATTGAGTGCTGTTAATAGGAGTAATTGAGTAATGATGGAATTCCACACAGATAATAGGGTCCAACTTGTCTTTACTTGATGTTATGATATGGAGCTTTGATCCATACAAGTTACAGCTTTAGTCTAGGGTCCCAGCAGGTTTGGGCAATATGTGGCAGGAATTTATATGTATTCTGCATCTGATTATATGCCTATTAGAATCTGGCAGGTATCTATCTTCTGCTCTGTCTTTAGTCTGCTTGATATGGGTCTGACTAGCTGATGAGGTACTTATCTTCTCTTTGTCTTAGGATCTTTACTTACAGGACTGCTCGCAGGGTATGATGGTTTCTTCCTGGAGATCTGATAGTTCTGTGAAGGGCTGCTTTCTTTCTCCACAGCTGAGGTAAGGGACTAAGGCTGGGAAGGTTGATCTGGGGCCTCAGCAAGGCTTGGATCCTTGGTTGGGGTCCCTGTTTCTGGGAGCTCCTACTAACACAGCCTATCCCAGCAGGGGGGTGGCTACACTCCTGACTAACTTCCTTCTCCTCCTCATAAAGCATGGCATGGGACATCCCACTTCTGCTCATGTAGGGGAGACTAGACTGGAATGGACTGTTCCAGGCTAGATACTAACTCTGACCTGCTGCATACTGCTGCCACCTGCTGGTGTACATTGACATTACAGCAAATATATAAAACAGGCATAGAAATACATACATTGGCAATGCACGGTTAGATTACACCAGATGACAATACACATATACACTCAACATTATGAAGCAGAGTGAAAGAAGTTTAGTGACATACTTCAGGATGTTACAGTTACACATCCCTCCTCACAGACAAACGGAGGACAACAGAGACACTACTAAACCCTTGCAGTCCTTCATCCCTCTGGCTCGGAGGAATCAGAACACGGTGAGTCAGGCTGCGTTAACGCAGTGGTCTGCTACAGAATCAATGTGCCTTATATGCAAAGTGTTATAGGGCAAACTTGTTACATTTAAAAAAAAATAATACATTATTACAGTTAATTAAAAAAATATATAGATTAGGAATAATGTTTGGAAAACAGTAATCAATAAATATATACACAAAGTACTCAACAATCGAACAATAGATAAATAATAAAAAGCAACATGATTTGTAAAAAATACATGTATATATTTCATAATATAAAAATAAATAAATTAAGGATTCAAGAAAAACATGATTTGAAAATTTTTATAAATATACAAAGACAATTAGACATTACATGATTAAAACATTTAACAATTCATAAATAATTAAAATAATAAATTAAGAAATACATGATTTAAAATTTACAATAAATATAGATAGATTAAATAATAACACGTTAATAAGTAAATGAATAATTTTAAAAATATTGATTTTTAAAAAATTTTTTTGAGCTACACTCACAAGTGAAACCCCTTTCTCAGGTGCGAGTAGGCGACAAAACCTACAGCGGTATTCGGTCGGGCCTAATGCGGCTCTACGAAAAGTAAGCCCTGAACAAGTACAGGCGATAGTAGATTGGGTTGCTGACAGTGTATCCAGTTCCTTCACATTGTCTCCCACCCAGTCTCCTGCTAAAAGACCACAGTTGGCACCTGCAGCCGATGTCCATCAGTCTTTCACCTTACCCCCTTGCAAATCAGCCAAGCAGTCTGAGCCCCAAGTCATGCAGCAGTCTCTTCTGCATTTTGATGACTTTGTTAGCAGGGTTTCCCAGGGACATCCACCTAGCCCTGCCCCAGAAGTGGAAGAGATTGAGTGCACCAATGCCAAACCACTTATCTTTCAAGATGAGTACATGGGAGGACCATCGCAGCACAGGATGATGACGAAACACAGGTGCCAACTGCTGGGGCTTTCGAAAGTGTGCAGACTGACAAGGAAGGCAGGGGTGAAGACTGGGTGGAAGATGATGTGGAGGACGTTGAGGTCCTCGACCCCACATGGATTCAAGGTCATGCGAGTGACCTATGTAGTTCGGAGGAAGAGGCGGTGGTCGCACAGAGCCACCAGCACAGCAGAAGAGGGAGCAGGGTGCAAAAGCGGAGCGGCCGTCCTCTGGACAGTACGCCTCATACTGCCCACCGCAGCAAGGGACCAAGCACACCAAAGCCAGCTCCAAGGAGTTCCCTGGCGTGGCAGTTCTTCAGACAATGTGCTGATGACAAGACACGAGTGGTTTGCACGCTGTGCAATCAGAGCCTCAAGCGAGGCATAAACGTTCTCAACCTGAGCACAACCTGCATGACCAGGCATTTAAGTGCAAAGCACGAGCTGCAGTGGAGTAGACACCTCAAAAGACAAAAGGTCTCTGGCTCCTCCTGCTTCCTCTTCTGCTGCAGTCGCGGCCTCTTCATCCACCTCTGGAGTGACAGTGCCACCTGCCAACCCGCAAACAGAGGATCTGACAGCAACACCAACACCTGGGTCACCAAGCATCTCCACAATGTCCCAAGGAAGCGTTCAGCTCTCCATCTCCCAAACGCTGGAGAGGAAGAGGAAGAACCCCCCTACCCACCCGCGATCCCTAGCCCTGAATGCCAGCATTTCTAAATTACTGGCATTTGAAATGCTGTCATTCCGTCTGGTGAAGACGGATAGTTTTAAAGGCCTTATAGCGGTGGCTGTCCCACAATACGTCGTGCCCAGCTGCCACTACTTTTCAAGGCGAGCCATCCCTTCCCTGCACAACCAAGTAGGGGACAAAATCAGGTGTGCACTGTGCAACGCCATCTGTGGCAAGGTGCACCTGACTATGGATACGTGGACCAGTAAGCACGGTCAGGGACGTTATATCACCATAACAGCACACTGGGTAAATGCAGTGGCGGCTGGGCCTGATGCGGATAGCAGTTTGGCGCATGTCCTTCCACCACCAAGGATTGCAGGGCGTTTCAGTTTGCCTTACTATTGCTTCCTCCTCCTACTCTGCTTCCTCATCCTCTAGCAGCTCCTCATTCGGTCAGCGTAACACCTTCACCACCAACTTCAGCACAGCCAGGGGTAAACGACAGCAGGCAGTTTTAAAACTTATCTGTTTGGGGGACAAACCACACACCACGCAGGAGCTGTGGACGGGCCTTGAACAACAGACCGATGAGTGGTTTGTGCCATTCAGCCTCAAGACCGGCCTGGTGGTGTGCGATAATGGGCAAAATCTCGTAGGAGCTCTGGGACTAGCCGGATTGACGCGCATCCCTTGCCTGGCGCATGTGCTGAATTTGGTGGTCCAGAGATTCTTCAAAAATTACCCCGACATGTCAGAGCTGCTGCATAAAGTGCGGGCTGTCTGTGCGCGCTTTAGGCGTTCTCACCCTGCGGCTGCTCGCTTGTCAGCAGTGCAGCGTAACTTCGGCCTTCCCGCTCACCGCCTCATATGCGACGTGCCCACCAGGTGGAACTCCACCTTGCACATGCTGGCCAGACTGTGCGAGCAGCAGCAGGCCATAGTGGAGTTTCAGCTGCAGCACGCACGGGTGAGTCGCTCGGCGGAACAGCACCACTTCACCACCAATGACTGGGCCTCCATGCGAGACCTTTGTTCCTTGTTGTGCTGTTTCGAGTACTCCACCAACATGGCCAGTGGCGATAACGTCGTTCTCAGCGTTACTATCCCACTTCTATGCCTCTTTGAAAAAACACTCCTGGCGATGATGGAAGAGGATGTGGCACAGGAGGAGGAGAGGAGGAAGAAGAGGGATCATTTCGTAGGGTTTCCGGCCAGTCATTCCCAAGTGGCTCAGAGGGTGGGTTCCTGCACCCACAAAACCAAGGTACACAATTGCCTAGCCAGGGCACAATTGTGGAGGATGAGGAGGAGGAAATGGAGTAGGAGGAACCATGTTCTCAGCAGGGTGGCACCCAGACAAGCTCATGGCCATTACTGGTGCGTGGATGTGGGGATACAGAGGACACAGACGATACACCTCCCACAGAGGACAGCTTTTCGTTGCCTCTGGGCAGCCTGGCACACATGAGCGATTACATGCTGCAGTGTCTCCGCAACGACCGCCGAGTTGCCCACATTCTAACTTGTGCTGATTACTGGGTGGCCACGCTGCTGGATCCCCATTACAAGGACAACGAACCATCCTTAATTCCCTCACTGGAGCGTAATCGTAAGATGCGCGAGTTTAAGCGCACTCTGGTAGACGCGCTGCTGGTGGCATTCCCACTGTAATGGTCACCCCTGCGCTCCACCCTCACCCCTGGCCCTGCCTACTTGCCTCACGTGTCCTGATGACAGGGGACAACTGGAAGGCAGTCCCTAACTTAGTATACGTGCGGGAAGGACAGACAAGACAAATAACGGATAGTGAATGGACCGGGTCAAAACCAAGAGGACAACGCAGTACAGAGGGTTAAGCAAAGAAAGGTCAGGAGAAGCCGGGGTTATAAATACCAGGAGAGTCGAGAAGTACCAAAGGAGTCCGCAAAGAATAGTCAGGTGGAAGCCGAGGTCACTATACCAGGAAGGATGCGCAGTACAGGAGGAGCAGGCAAAGGATCGTCAGGGAACAGGATCAGGTAAGTACACAGGTATCCAACAACTGGCAGGAACCTAAATTAACAGGCAACCTGTGGCCAGCAGGCTGCCTGTATTTATAGTGGGGAGTGAGGGTCATGTGACGTGGCCAGCGTCACATGACCGACAGACCAACCAGTCGAGCACCGAGTGATCAGCTCGGCGCTCAAGGCAGACCTAGGAGCAGGGAGCCTCCCAGCTAGCAAAGCCGCCCTGGGAACGAGGTCAAACACAGATCCTCGCTCCTGAAGCTAAGCAGCAGGTCTGCGGCTGATGGGAGACCGAGTGTGCCTTCAGCACCCCGTTACACCCACCTGACAGCGGGGGCACAGTGGAAGCACAAGGTGAAGGCAGAGGACGAGGAAGAAGTCGCCAACGCAGCTGGGGCACCGCCAGCACCTCAGAAGGCACGGTTAGCATGGCCGACATGTGGAAAATCTTTGTCAGCACGCCACAACAACCAGCACCACCAGCTGATATGGAACGTCTTAGCAGTAGGCAGCATTTCACCAACATGGTGGAGCAGTATGTGTGCACACGCCTACACGTACTGAATGACGGGTCTGCCCCTTCAACTTCTGGGTCTCCAAATTGGGCACATGGCCTGATCTTGCCCTTTACGCCTTGGAGGTGCTGGCCTGCCCTGTAGCCAGTGTATTATCTGAACGTGTGTTTAGCACGGCAGGAGGCGTCATCACAGACAAGCGCAGCCGCCTGTCCACAGCCAATGTGGAAAAGCTCACGTTCATTAAAATGAACCAGGCATGGATCCCTCAGGACTTGTCCGTACCTTGTGCAGAATAGACATGTATCCCGGCACTAAGCAGCCATTGTTATACTGCAGCGCAATTGCTCATGTTTTATTTTCGATATTTCACACTCTTTTAGAGTGTACCTTAATTTTACAAAATTTAATTAAAACCAAAAACCTGTGTTGGCTACCTCGTCCTCCTCCACCGCCGCTTCCACCTACTCCGCTACGTCCACCGCCTCCTCAACCTTCTACTCCATATGGAACTCCACCTCATAAATCAATTTTTTTTTTTTTTTGTACGTGTTTTATTTTATATAATTTCACTACTTTGTCATTTACATTTTCTGGTGGAATTCACCAATTTTTGGGTGTATATTACCACTGCTCTACCTAGTAGGCCGGTTAAAAAAAAAATAATTGTCAGTTACATTTTATGGTAAAATTAACAAATTTTTGGGTGTATAGTACCACTACTATACCTAGTGGGCCCGTTTAAAAATAAATAAATAGTCATTTACATTTTAGGGTGAAATTCACTAATTTTGGTGTGTATATTACTACTGCTATACCTAGTGGAGCGGTAAAAAAAATTAAAATAATTGTCAGTTACATTTTCTGGCGAAATAAACAAATTTTTGGGTGTATAGTATCACTGCTATACCTAGAAGACAGGTTAAACAAAAAAAAATTGTCATTAACATTTTCTAGTGAATTTAACACATTTATTTTTGGGTGTATAGTACCACTGCTATACCTAGTATGACGGTTAAAAAAATAAAATAATTGTCATTAACATTTTCTGGTGAAATTAACCAATTTTTGGCTGTATAGTACCACTGCTATACCTAGTAGGCCGGTTAACAAAAAAAATACTTTTGTCAGTTACATTTGCAGTTGAAATTCAACAATTTTTGTGTGTGAAGTATCACTGCTATACCTAGTAGACAGGCTAAACAATAAAAAAATGTGTCTATTACATTTTATGGTGAAATTCACAAATTTTTGGGTGTGATGTACCATTGCTCTATCTAGTAGGCCGGTTAAAAAAAAAATAAAAAATTGCCATTAACATTTTCTGGTGAAATTCACTAATTTTTGGGTGTATAGTACCACTGCTATACCTAGTATGACGGTTAAAAGAAAAAAAAATTGTCATTAACATTTTCTGGTAAAATTAACCAATTTTTGGGTGTATAGTACACTGCTATACCTAGTAGGCCGGTTAAAAAATAAAAATAAACTGTCATTAACATTTTCGGGTGAAATTCACCAATTTTTGGGTGTATAGTACACTGCTATACATAGTAGGCCGGTTAAAAAATAAAAATAAACTGTCATTAACATTTTCGGGTGAAATTTAGCATTTTTTTTGGTGTGAAGTACCACTGCTATACCTAGTAGACCGGTAAAAAAAAAAAATTGGCAGTTACATTTTATAGTGAAATTCAGCAATTTTTTGGTGTGATGTACCACTGCTATACCTATTAGGCTCCATTCACACGTCCGCAATTTCGTTCCGCATTTTGCAGAACGGAATTGCGGACCCATTCATTCCTATGGGGCAGCCCGGACACGGAATTGCGGATCCGCACGTCCGGGTCCGCACTTCCGTTCCGCAAAAAAATAGAACATGTCCTATTCTTGTCCACAATTGCGGACAAGAACAGGCATATTCTATTAGTGCTGGCAATGTGCGGTCCGCAAAATGCGGAACGCACATTGCCGCTTTCCGTGTTATGCGTATCCGCGGCTCCGTGGATCCGCAAAACACGTTGCGGATGTGTGAATGGAGCCTTAGACCGGTAAAAAAAAAAAAAAACATTTGTCAGTTACATTTTAGGGTCAAATTCACCAAGTTTTGGGTGTAATATACCCGTCCTCTACCTAGTTGACAGCTTAATAAATTTCCATAATTTTTATTTTTACATTTTCGGGGGACAATAAACAATTGTATTCTGTCATAGACCCCTGTTCTAACAAGTAGACAAGTTAATTAATTTCTGTAATTTTTCTGTTACATTCTTGGGTTGACATTATACAATTTTAGATGTGAATAAACCCCTGCTCTGCATAGGTGACAGGGAATTAAATTTCTGAAATGCCTCTTTAATTGATGCGCGCCACCTCCTTTGTTTCAATGCTTAAACTTAAACAAGTTGTACCACATTTAAGCTTCAATACTTTGTCCCACATTTCCGCTATACTCTTTTGGCCAACATTTGCGCCTCAATCGCTTTCCCCACAATTTCGCTTGACTCTTTTGGCCCACATTTGCGCCTCAATAACTTTTCCCACATTTCTTCTTGATCCCAATTTTTTCAAATAAATTTATCTCCCTTAAATTTGTTCTCTTTTTCTCAGGCTCCCTCTCCGGCCTGGAATTCTGATTCCCCGCCACCCGTGATCACCATGGTAGGCGCATAAAAGAACATCGAAAGTTGATAGAGCAGATATCAAATTAGATCGTGAACATCACGGAGACGTGCGACATGGTGGGGCAGTAAGTATACACACGCCTACACGAACTAACTGACAGGGGTCAGCCCCTGCAACTACTGGGTCTCCAAATTGGGCACATGCCCTGAGCTTGCTCTCTTAACGCCTTGGAGGTGCTGGCCTGCCCTGCAGCCAGTGTATTGTCTGAATGTGTGTTTAGCACGACTGGAGGGTTATATTTCCCAATGTTTTGGGGTGTACCCTAATTTTAAAAAATAAAAATAAATTTAAAACCAAAAAGCAGTGTAGGCTACGTCCTCCACCGCCACTTCCACCTACACCGCCACTTCCACCGCCTCCTCAACCTCCATCTCCTTATGGACCTGGTCCTCCTAGATCAAAATTATAATTTTTTTATTTTTACGTATTTTATGTTATTTTAAGTCATTTCCCTATCCACATTTGTTTGCAGAGCACTTGGCATGCTCTTAACCACATTTGATGTCATTTATCAGCCCTCTAGCCCTTTCCATTTCATTTTTACAGCCATTTTAGTGCTCAAAAGTTCGGGTCCCCATTGACTTTAATGGGGTTCGGGGTCAAGTTCAGGTCAAGTTCGGGTCCCGAACTCGAACTTTTTTCCGAAGTTCGGCCGAACCCGTCGAACCCGAACATCCAGGTGTCCGCTCAACTCTAATAACTATGTATAAATATATCAGGGGTCAGTACAGAGATCTATCCCATCATCTATTTATCCCCAGGACTGTGACTGTGACGAGGGGACATCCTCTGCGTCTGGAGGAAAGAAGGTTTGTACACAAACATAGAAGAGGATTCTTTATGGTAAGAGCAGTGAGACTATGAAACTCTCTGCCTGAGGAGGTGGTGATGGTGAGTACAATAAAGGAATTCAAAGAGGGGCCTGGACGTATTTCTGGAGCGTAATAATATTACAGGCTATAACTACTAGAGAGGGGTCGTTGATCCAGGGAGTTATTCTGATGCCAGATTTGGAGTGTAATATGGGGCACCTCTGGCTCAGCACAATAGGAGTATAGATTGGAACTGATGGACTTCACCAACAATGTAACTTTCTCACATTATTGTAGGAAACAGGGCAAGTTCCTGTAATGTTCTCCAGTGATATTCTGTAATATTTTCCAGATAAACTATGGAGTTAATGATGGATTGTACAATAACAAGGATTCGGGGAAGTTATTCTTCACTATGGCCCCAGATATTCATCTCTACCATGTGGCTATTGCCCTCTGCCTGAAGCACTTTGGATGGAATTGGGTTGGAATAATAGCATCAGACAGTGATTCAGAGGCTGAACTGCTGGAGCTCAGGAGAGAGCTGACCAGACATGGGATCTGCATCGAGTTTA
Organism: Bufo bufo; assembly: GCF_905171765.1. Lineage (NCBI taxonomy): Eukaryota > Metazoa > Chordata > Amphibia > Anura > Bufonidae > Bufo > Bufo bufo. The sequence goes on from NC_053390.1 coordinate 831,025,041, forward strand.
CTATTATATTATCATCTGAATTTCACACAGACGTAAGATTGTTTGACTTTGAGACATACTCGGCCCAGGTTGTCATAGTACAAGGCTCCTTCAGTAGATTATATGGTGTCTTAGTGCCGTCTCTCTCTTTCACACAGAAAACACTGATCCTCGATGACTCTTGGTTTATACATGACCTTCTAGGATTTTACTACATGACATTCGTCAATTGCAGTTTGAGTTTTTCACCTTTCCAAGAACAGTTACCTGAACTTTGGAGATTTATACGTTCTGTCAATCCACATTACATTACATCTGATCCAATTCTTTTAAGAATGGTGGAATGTTATTGTATGTCCTCAGACCACAAATACAATTATGTACGTATTGTTACAGAAAGGATGATAATCCACAATTGCTCTGATAAATTCTCTTTGACTGAAACTATTTTTCCAGAAGACGCAGTAGTCTATAACGTGTACACGGCGGTGGATATCCTGGCCCATGCTCTGCATGAGATGATTCTGTTTCAGGGAAGGAGTCATGGTGGAAGCACAAGTTTAGGGGATATAAAAAAGGTAAGTAAATAATAGGGATGAAGTTGGAGATGATAACATTGAATTAGACATGAGCAAACCTTTTGATATTTGGTTAGTTTCAGGTTTGCCAAGTTTTTCAAAATGTTCAGTTCAGACCAAATCAATGCTACCTGAACCAAAGTTGCTCCAATTGCCCTAAAGATCGGTATACAGTATAACACCACCGAGTCTCCTGGCACTAGGATTTTGTAGGAAAATTGAGATTTTTCTTCTTTTTCTCTCCCCCTCCCTATGCTATTGAATGCAATGACAGCAAATAGAGATGAGTGAAGTTTCAAAAAATTTGATTCGGCAACTCTGCCGAATTTCACTAAGAAATTTGATTTGATCTGAATTAATTACCCACAACTCACTATCAATCAGGTGTATACAGGCCACTTTGCCTTAGGGTACGGCCACACGGTCTTGCCTTTCATTTAATATTGAACACCACACTGTATAGTCCTTCTTCATTGTTAATGGCCACGCGACACCTTTAAACAGCGGCTGTTGCTGGTATGGTGTTTGGCTGGTTATGTGAGGGCACAATATGCCAATTATTGCTGTTCTGGCCTGCAATCTCCTGCAGGTTATTTGACAGTAAACACAGAATATAAATCAGCTCTGGCATACCCACTTCTCCAACCCAGCGCTCTCCTGCCCTACAGGTGGGTGCCCTTCTTCTGCCATCTGCTGTTCCTTCTTTTCCACATCATCTAATATTGATGAGAGTATGCCATCAGGGACATCCAGCATATTGCAGACTTTACTAGGACATAGAGACCAAGAAGGATGATTTGGAAGAAGTAAAGTAAGCAAAAAGATGAGGATGGTCATCATTAAGACCTGTCCCCCCTAAGGGGTGCAGACTGGGTGGTACCGGAATAATAAAGTCTTCCATCTTATTGGTATTGAATTACATTTACGGCTGATATAGAAATAAGTAAATGTGGGAATTAATAAATAAAACTGATGCAGATTAAGTCTCCCTACACTATCCCTGTAGTTTCACTGAACTCTCCTTGTAGTCTCCCTGCACTCTCCCTGCGCTCTACCTGCGCTCTCCCTGCGCTCTCCCTGCACTCTCCCTGCAGTCTCCCTGCGCTCTCCCTGCACTCCTCCTGCGCTCTCCCTGCGCTCTCCCTGCGCTCTCCCTGCGCTCTCCCTGCGCTCTCCCTGCACTCCTCCTGCGCTCTCCCTGCGCTCTCCCTGCACTCTCCCTCTTCAATATTCTTTTATTAATCATTTTCAGCAACACCGTTCCTAGCACATGAGCGCCTGCCATGTCTCTCCCTCCCTGCTCAGCTCACAGGACAATGGTGGAGACTTGGGCGGTATGAAGCTTTTATAGGGCTGTGACATCACAGTGGCTGGCTATCTGTTGATTGGCTGGCTGCACAGCATTATGGGTGATCTCACGATCTCACGGCTTCTTACTTTCACTTTGTAACGTGCAACGGCCATTTTAGGAACAACTGATTCATTACCACGAAGCGTAAGGGAATTCAGATTCGCTTAGAATCTAAGTTTTCTAATACTTTGGACTGAATTCCACTTCGAATGCTTCGCTCAACACTAACAGCAGTAAAGCCTCATTCACACGTCCGTGTCTGTGATGTAATCCATAATAAGATGGTCAGTCAATCATGCGTGAAGAATCCGTGTTTGGTCCTTGTGTCAGTTTTTTGCTCTCCATTTGTCATCCGTGGCTCACGGACACTGTACAGTTCAAAATTAATTTTCACTGCATCTCCTCCTAAAGGTCCATGAAACATGGATGGCATCTCATGTTGCCCCCGTGTTTTCCACAGATCCATAGACTATAATGGACTTGTTGGATCTGTGAGCATGGACAAAACATAGCTGAAGCCCCAGACCCACGGACCATGCTGAAACACTGATGTGTGACTACACCCATTAAAGTGAATGGATACGTGTGCCATCCGCGGAGAACATGGCCAGAACATGTCCGTGAATCACTGATGTGTGAATGAGGCTTAACACTGACGTACATAGCTATGGGTAAACTCAGGTCTGACGGCGTTAACATACAGCATGTTTAATATCACACCGCGCCGGCACATGTGTTCTGCTTTTTCATATTCCAATGCTTCCAAAAATTGTCCCTTATCAGGAGCAGATGATGTTTAAACACACATGGTGCATCGGGGTAAAAAAAAAAGTGTCTTGAATGCTGCCCCTTCTACTCACATACACTACAAGACCCACCACTCCACTTTTCAAAAGTACAGTATGCCACATAAATTTTTGCATTTAAAATCTTGCTTACCTGGCCACAAAACAATCCCATCACACCTGCCTCTCCAGAGTGCAGAAAAATGAAATTTGGGCAAAAGCATGGAAGTATGCCACATTTGCGGACTGATGAGTCAAATTTTGTATAAAGCAATGCATTGTGGGTGACGCTAGGGAGGCTCGCCCCGTTTGCCATTGGCTGCTCCCCCCTGACACCGGATGTTTTTATCCATGCACGGGAAAAAGCAGCAGTGACAGTGCGGGGACCAAAAGCGGCTAAGGGAGTATATTCAGCGTGGGGGTCCGGCATATGGGGGGGATTTTGTTAGGATTGGATAACCCCTATAAACATGATAATGAACGCGACCACAGATGCTGGTTACACAAAAATAAATGTACATACACCCAGCCAGGGGCTGCAGCTTTTGTGCTGTACAGCGCAGAGCCCTCTGGTGGATGGTGGAGGTATTAGTGGGCTCAAATAGACCAGCCACAGCACTACGTAATGCGGACTAGCCTGCGATACAGCACAACAGATTACAATCTTATCTTATTCCAGGCTATAATAATTCTCTCCACCAACAACTGGTTAAACAGCATGTGCTTATAGTGTTTCTCCTGAATACACCAGCCTGGCTTGAAATAGTTGTGAAGCTTCTCAACTCTCAGGTGTGAACTGACACTTTAATTGTGAAGTCCTTGTTAGGAGCCGTTAACAACACTTGTGGCCTGACACAAACAGCAAACCTAACTCACTAACTACAAGCCTGGTCTCAGTCTCTAGGATCCTTGGCACCAAAATCTTTTTGAGATGCGGGCACGATTAGCCTTATCCACCACGGTCCGCTTTGTGTAAGCTGGTGACTGTGGCTGGAACAAGGGTTTCTCCAACCAGCGCGCAGTACCGCAGAGTCTGTGGCTTTACTCCTCAGCTCCGATCTGAGTTCCTGGCAGCAATTCTCCTTCCTCTGGAGAAGATCAGGGTAATGGATATGATCAGATTCCCTTGGCAGCAGCTCTGTTCCCTGAAGGATGCTCTCATGCTTGGATGTCAAAGGATTCTCCTCATATAGCTCCTGGATGCCTCTTACAAGCTCACCCTAAGATGGCTGCTCCTTCCTTCCCAAACTTTGTAACTTCACCCCCTGAGAGTTTTCAACATCAGATGAATCTAGAAATGCAGTCTGTTAGCTGTGCTTAGGAAACAGCGGCCTCTAGTGGCCAAACAGCAGAATGTCAGTCCAAATCATTTAACTTCATTTACACGAATACAGTTTTCACAAAATAAGTGCTGTTCCCCCATCTCACACAGCAACTGCACCGTCAGAAACTTGGCCAGGTGGGAGTTCAGAGTGCACATAAGCTAATTGCTGGTTGAGAGTAATTTCCTCAAGGCCACACATTGCATTATGGAGGTCTCACACTAAAGGAGGAGCAGCTGATACTGATGACAAGAACTGCTTGGGATGTGGGTTAGCGATCACAAAGAAGACCAGGAGAAGGAGGACAGACTTGTTCTGGGCAGTTCTATTCTCACACAGGATCTGGTGATGCCGCCTCATGTGCTGCAGTAGAGCACTGTTGGTACCTATGTTTATGTGTGAACACCCATGGCTTTTTCAACCTTTTGACTCTGCACAAATTTTTGGCATTAATGACCAAACCTCAGTTTTTAAATCTGACACGTCTAACTTTACAATATGTGGCAGGGGTGTTGCTAGGCTAAAAACCTTGGGGACTGTGCCCCTGATGTTTTGTCCCTAACCCCAAATGTATTGCCTGCCAGCTAGATACAACTGTAAGTCCTCAGGACGGCAATACAATTAAATCTAATGCACTGCAAGAGCTGAAGGACCTGTGATGACACCACAATCATGTGATCAGTGATAAAGGCAGTGGTTGAGAAGGACCTGGGACAATGTCACCATCATGTGACCAGTGCAGGATAGGATGGTGCTCAGCAATGAAGAGAAGTCCTGGGGAAGAAGATGTGGTGAGGTCTGCTGCATGAGGAGAGGTAAGTGAAGGAAGGGGCAGAGCAATGCTGGGAATTGTGGTTATTTAACAGTGACTGTATGTTAGGGCTGAAGGGAGGGATGTTATTTACATGGGGCTGTGTGTTAGAGAGGGGGGAGTGATGCTATTTACATGGGACTGAATGTTGAGGGGTGATGTTATTTACATGAGACTGCATGTTGCAGGTGGCTGGGGCATTAGGATGTTTACATGGGACTGTGTTTTATAGGTGGCTGGGGAGGGGATGAGGTTATTTAAATGGGACTCTATGTTGGGGGGCTGAGGGAGGGAGTGATCTTATTTATACGGGACTGTGTTGGAGGTGGTAGGGGAGGGGTGATGTTTTTTACATGGGACTGTATGTTCAAGGCAGCTGTGGGAGGGAGTGATGTTATTTACATGGGACTGTATGATGATGGTGCCTGTGGGAGGGAGTGATGTTATTTACATGGGACTGTATGATGATGGTGCCTGTGGGAGGGAGTGATGTTATTTAAATGGGATTGAATATTGAGGGGGCAATGTTATTTACATGGGACTGTATATTGGAGGGACTGAAGGGAGGGAAGTGATGTTATTTACATGGGACTGTATTTTGGAGGGGCTGTAGATAGAGAGGTATGCTATTTACATAGGACTGGATATTGGAAAAGGCTGGAAAGATCGTGTGATGTTATTTACATAGGACTGGTGGAGGGGTTGAGGAGAATTATAATTTCTGAGGACACTAAAGGGTGGAATATAACTCTAGAGAGAAATGCAGGGGGCATTATAAATACTGGGGGCACTTCAGGGTATGCATTATAACAGTAGGGGAGTATAAATACTGTGGGCACTTCAGGGCAAGCATTATAACAGTAGGGGGCGATATAAATACTGGTGGCACTTCAGGGCGAGCATTATTCAGGGGTATGCATTATAACAGTAGGGGAGTATAAATACTGTGGGCACTTCAGGGCAAGCATTATAACAGTAGGGGGCGATATAAATACTGGTGGCACTTTAGGGCGAGCATTATAACAGTAGGGGAGTATAAATACTGGGGGCACTTCAGGGCAAGCATTATAACAGTAGGGGCAGTATAAATACTGGGGGCACTTCAGGGCGAGCATTATAACAGTAGGGGGCGATATAAATACTGGTGGCACTTCAGGGCGAGCATTATTACAGTAGGGGCAGTATAAATACTGGGGGCACTTCAGGGCAAGCATTATAACAGTAGGGGGCAATATAACTACTGATGGCACTTCAGGGCGAGCATTATAACAGTAGGGGGCAGTGTAAATACTGGGGGAACTTCAGGGTATGCGTTATTACAGTAGGGGGCAGCATACATACTGGGGGCACTTCAGGGCGAGCATTATAACAGAATGGTACAGTATAAATACTGAGGGCACTTCAGCACGAGCATTATAACAGTAGGGGCAGTATAAATACTGGGGGCACTTCAGGGCAAGCATTATTACAGTAGGGGGCAATATAACTACTGGTGGCACTTTAGGGTGAGCATTATAACAGTAGGGGCAGTATAAATACTGGTGGCACTTCAGGGCAAACATTATAACAGTAGGGGGCAGTGTAAATACTGGGGGCACTTCAGGGTATGCGTTATTACAGTAGGGGGCAGCATACATAGTGGGGGCACTTCAGGGCGAGCATCATAACAGTAGGGGGCGATATAAATACTGGGGGCACTTCAGCGTGAGTATTATAACAGTATGGGGCAGCATAAATACTGGGGGCACTTCAGGGTATGCATTATTACAGTAAGGGGCAGCATAAATACTGGGGGCACTTTAGGGGTAGCATTATAACAGTAAGGGCAGTAAAAATACTGGGGGCACTTCAGGGCGAGCATTATAACAGTAGAGGGCAGTATAAATACTGGTGGCTCTTCAGGGCGAGCATTATAACAGTAGGGGGCGATATAAATACTGGTGGCATTTCAGGGCGAGCATTATAACAGTAGGTGGCAGCATAAATACTGGGGGAACTTCAGGGTATGCATTATTGTAGCAGGGGCAGTATAAATATTGGGGGGACTTTATTTGGCAGGCGAGGCACTATGAAGTGCCTTTTGTTAGAAGAATTTTGATATCTCTGACTTTTAGTCCAACCAGATTGTCTATTACTCTGTAATTCCTCTAGTGCTGTTCTATGGAAACAGTAGGTTTAAAGAGCACACCAAATGCTTGAAATAACTTCTTTATTAACTTCAACTTTTCTTCATATTTAACACTGCGGCCTCCGCAGCAGATAGTCCATGTACATAACACGTGTTGAAAAGATATCACAAAATGGCGGTATGCAGGGGAGGGCTGGCAGCCTTAGTCCTGGGGGGCAAATCTAGTCAAGTGGCCCATTTTTAGCCCCACTCATTATTAAAAGCCCCTCCTACATATAATAGGCCACTCCCAACACACAATGTACAGCTGACATTCTATAGTTGAGGCCTGTCTCTACACATCATACGGAGAGGGGAGGCCTGTCCTGGCTGCACTGCCTGCTTCACATTATATAATAGACAGCAGGCTACAGCCAGGAAGCTCCTCCGCTCTCCTCCCTCCCCAGATCCTGCTCAAGGCCTGTGGTTCCCCCCACCATCTGCCACCCACCCGTGGCCTGCTGCCCCCTTGGCTGTCCTCACCCAGCTCTGAATCCTCCTTCTGCAAATGGCAGGGGGGGGGAGCCGGAGCATCTCCTCTCCTACATAGCGCCACATACCTCTTACATCCAGTGATGTCACCTTTGTTGTAGACGTTCTATTTCCTCATCTTCTCCATTCAGACCAGACCGCCATGATAATTTGTCAGCCATCTCCCGTCTCTGCAGAGATTAACAAACAGACATTAGTTTCCCACATTTCCATCATCTTCACATCTTCTGAACAACCTTTCCTGCCGCCCCCAATACTATACTGCAGGAAAAGTCCCCCTAGAAATACTACTACCACACAGATAGTGCCCCCAATACTGTGCCCGCTGTGCCCCCAATACTATACTGCAGAAACAGTCCCCCTGGAAATGCTACTACCACACAGATAGTGCCCCCAATACTGTGCCCACTGTGCCCCTAATACTATACTGCAGAAACAGTCCCCCTGGAAATACTACTACCACACAGATAGTGCCCCCAATACTATACTGCAGAAACAGTCCCCCTGGAAAAAATACTACTACCACACATATAGTGCCCACAATACTGTTCCTGCTGTGCTCCCAATACTATACTGCAGAAACAGTCCCCTTGGGAATACTACCACACAGATAGTGCCCCGTTCAACAATTATTGGCACACAGTGCTCTAAAAAATAACTGCGCCCAGACACTAATAGTATAAAGATAATGTCCCCCAAAAATAATTGTGCTAAGCTGATACTGTGCCAGGGTGCCCCCCAAAGTAACAGTGCTCCCCAAAATCCCACCAATAGAAATAATTCTCTGCCATAGCACACTTAGTAGTAATAATGCCCCTATAGTGCCCATACTAGTAATCATGTTTCTCATAGCCCCTCAGTAGTAGTAAAGCTCTGCATAATACCCCCTAGTAGTAATAATTCTCCCTATAATATGACAGTACATGAAATACCCCCGCTTAGTGCCCGCAGTTGAGCTAATGTCCCCATAATGTATGCCAGTATAAAATACCCCTATATAGTGCCCCAGTAAATGCCCTCATACTGCTCCTCTCCCTTCCTCATAGTGTCCCCCATAATATGCCAGTAAAAAAATGCTGCTTTTTAGTGCCCCCAGCAGATGCTCCTATAGTGCTCCTCTCCCCCATAATGTGCCAGTAAGAAATACCCCTTCTTAGTGCCACCAGATGCCCCAATATTACTCCACTTCCCTATAGTGCCCCCAAATAATGCCCCATAGTGCCGCTCTCCCCTATAGTGCCTCCCATAATGTGGCAGTAAAAAATGTCACCTTAGTGCCACCAGATGCCATAGTGCCCCCCATAATGTGCCAATAAAAAGGCCCCTTTAGAGCCCTCACTTCCCCATAGTACCCCCAAATAATGCCCCTATAGTGCCAACAGATGCCCCATAGTGCCGCTCTCCCCTATTGCGCCCCCAATAATGTGCCAATAAAAAAAGCCCCTTTAGAGCCCCCAGAGTGCTCCTCTCCCCATGGTGCCCCCCCATAATGTGCCAGTAAGAAATGCCCCCATAGTGCCCCCCCCAAAAAGGGGAAGAAATAAATGCCCCCAGAATGCCACCACAAAAAAAAATAGGGCTGTAAGAAATGCCAGATGCCCCCATAGTGCCAGCTCCACCCGCAAAGAAAAAACAAAAACAAAAAACACTAATACTTACCTCCATCAGCAGCGATGTGATGCAGGCCTCTTCCGGCCTGTGTCCTCCGCTGTGTGCTACCCGCCTCAGGCGGTCCGATGATAATGACGTCACCGCGCCTGAGCCGGCCTCTGATAGGCTGCCGGCATTAGTGCCTGTGGGCTATCATAAGAACAGGGAAGGGACACGCCTCTCCCTCCCTTGCCCCGCCGCAGCACAGCCATCTGTATCGCTGTCCTGAGGATGGCGATACAGATGAATATGGAGATAAGCGATTCCACAATGGAAGCGCTCATCTCCTACTGCCCGGCGCCGCAATTACATCCAGGGCCGTGCCACCTGTGGTGATCGGCGGTGCGGCCCTGAGGGTACATTACAACACTCTGGATATGCTGGGAGTTGTAGTCCTCTCCTCTTATACCTCCTGTTATGTAATATCAGAGTACATTACAACAGGAGGTATGAGGAGAGGACTACAACTCCCAGCATGTCCAGCTTCTTATGTAATATCAGAGTACATTGGAGGAGGAGGTATAACAGGACAGGACTACAACTCTCAGCATGTCCAGCTTGTTATGTAATATCAGAGTACATTACAACACCCTGGACATGCTGGGAGTTGTAGTCCTCTCCTCTTTTACTTCCTGTTATGTAATATCAGAGTACATTACAAGAGGATGTATGAGGAAAGGACTACAACTCCCAGCATGGCCAGCTTCTTATGTAATATCAGAGTACATTACAAGAGGAGGTATGAGGAGAGGACTACAACTCTCAGCATGTTTAGCTTGTTATGTAATATCAGAATACATTACAAAACCCTGGATATGCTGGGAGTTGTAGTCCTCTTATACCTCCTGTTATATAATATCAGAGTACATTACAAGAGGAGGTATGAGGAGAGGACTACAACTCCCAGCATGTCCAGCTTCTTATGTAATATCAGAGTACATTGGAAGAGGAGGTATAACATGAGAGGACTACAACTCTCAGCATTAGGCCTCTTTCACACCAGCGTGACGGATTAGGTCCGGATGCGTTCAGTGAATCTCGCACCATTTTGCACACAAGTTCAGTCAGTTTTGTCTGCGGTCAGTTCTTCAGTTTTTTCCGCACGGGTGCAATGCGTTTTGATGCGTTTTTTCACGCGTGTGATAAAATGCTGAAGGTTTACAAACAACATCTCTTAGCAACCATCAGTGAAAAACGCATCGCATTCGCACTTGCTTCCGGATACAATGCGTTTTTCACTGAAGCCCCATTCACTTCTAATGCTCCCCCACACAGTAATTTCCCCCACACTGCCCCACACAGTAATTTCCCCCACACTGCCCCCACATAGTAATTTCCCCCACACTGCCCCGACACAGTAATTTCCCCCACACTGCCCCACACAGTAATTTCCCCCACACTGCCCGGACACAGTAATTCCCCCCACACTGCCCCCACACAGTAATTTCCCCCACACTGCCCCCACACAGTAATTTCCCCCACACTGCCCCGACACAGTAATTCCCCCCACACTGCCCCCACACAGTAATTCCCCCCACACTGCCCCCACACAGTAATTTCCCCCACACTGCCCCATATAGTAATTCCCCCCACACTGCCCCGACACAGTAATTTCCCCCACACTGCCCCGACACAGTAATTTCCCCCACACTGCCCCCACACAGTAATTTCCCCCACACTGCCCCCACACAGTAATTTCCCCCACACTGCCCCACACAGTAGTTTCCCCCACACTGCCCCCACACAGTAATTCCCCCCACACTGCCCCACACAGTAATTTCCCCCACACTGCCCCCACACAGTAATTTCCCCCACACTGCCCCCACACAGTAATTTCCCCCACACTGCCCCATATAGTAATTCCCCCCACACTGCCCCGACACAGTAATTCCCCCCACACTGACCCACACAGTAATTCCCCCCACACTGCCCCCACACAGTAATTTCCCCCACACTGCCCCACACAGTAATTTCCCCCATACTGCCCCCACACAGTAATTTCCCCCACACTACCCCACACAGTAATTTCCCCCCACACTGCCCCCACACAGTAATTTCCCCCACACTGCCCCCACACAGTAATTTCCCCCACACTGCCCCCATACAGTAGATTCCCCCACATAGTAATTTGCCCCACACAGCCCCCATACAGTAGTTGGCCCCACACTGCGCCCACATAGTAATTTTTAATCTTTCACTTTATGTTTTTCGTGGTTGTGTATTGTTTAAAAATAAAGAATAAAAGTTATATTTTAAATTAAAGACCAGAAACAGGAATTTATAGTCTCAGACTATTGAAACATTAACATAGTAATTCCCCCCACACTGCCCCCATACAGTAGTTTCCCCTACACTGCCCCCACACAGTAGTTTCCCCCACACTGCCCCACACAGTAGTTTCCCCCACACTGCCCCACACAGTAATTTCCCCCACACTGCCCCACACAGTAATTTCCCCCACACTGCCCCACACAGTAATTTCCCCCACACTGCCCCACACAGTAATTTCCCCCACTCAGTAATTTCCCCCACACAGTAATTTCCCCCACACAGTAATTTGCACCACACTGCCCCACACAGTAATTTCCCCCACACTGCCCCACACAGTAATTTCCCCCACACTGCCCCACACAGTAATTTCCCCCACACTGCCCCCACACAGTAATTTCCCCCACACTACCCCCACACAGTAATTTCCCCCACACTGCCCCCACACAGTAATTTCCCCCATACTGGTCCCACACAGTAATTTCCCCCAAACTGCCCCCATACAGTAGATTCCCCCACATAGTAATTTGCCCCACACAGCCCCCATACAGTAGTTGGCCCCACACGGCCCCACATAGTAATTTTTAATCTTTCACTTTATGTTTTTCGTGGTTGTGTATTGTTTAAAAATAAAGAATAAAAGTTATATTTTAAATTAAAGACCAGAAACAGGAATTTATAGTCTCAGACTATTGAAACATTAACATAGTAATTCCCCCGCACACTGCCCCCATACAGTAGTTTCCCCCACACAGTAATTTCCCCCACATAGTAATTTGCCCCACACTGCCCCATACAGTAGATTCCCCCACACTGCCCCCACACAGTAATTTCCCCCACACTGCACCCATACAGTAGTTGGCCCCACACTTCCCCCACATAGTAATTTCCCCCACACTGCCCCATACAGTAGTTTCCCCTACACTGCCCCCACACAGTAATTTCCCCCACACTGCCCCCATACAGTAGTTTCCCCCACACAATAATTTCCCCCACATAGTAATTTGCCCCACACTGCCCCATACATTAGTTTCCCCTACACTGCCCCCACACAGTAATTTCACCCACACTGCCCCATACAGTAGTTGGCCCCACACTTCCCGCACATAGTAATTTCCCCCACACTGCCCCACACAGTAGTTTCCCCTACACTGCCCCCACACAGTAATTCCCCCACACTGCCCCCATACAGTAGTTTCCCCCACACAATAATTTCCTGCACATAGTAATTTCCCCCACACTGCCCCATACAGTAGTTTCCCCTACACTGCCCCCACACAGTAATTTCCCCCACACTGCCCCCATACAGTAGTTTCCCCCACACAATAATTTCCCCCACATAGTAATTTGCCCCACACTGCCCCATACAGTAGATTCCCCCACACTGCCCCCACACAGTAATTTCCCCCACACTGCCCCCATACAGTAGTTTCCCCCACACAATAATTTCCCCCACATAGTAATTTGCCCCACACTGCCCCATACATTAGTTTCCCCTACACTGCCCCCACACAGTAATTTCACCCACACTGCCCCCATACAGTAGTTTCCCCCACACAATAATTTCCCCCACATAGTAATTTGCCCCACACTGCCCCATACAGTAGTTTCTCCCACATTGCCCCATATAGTAATTTCCCCCCACGTAGTAATCCCTCCCATAATAATTTGCCCCCACACAGTATTCCACCATAATATTTTCTCCCACATAGTAATTTCCCCCCATACTGCAATTTCCCCCCAATGTACTGCCCCCCCCCCATGTCCCCCAAAGTTGTCACATAAAAAATAAAAAAAATAAAACTAAAAGCTAAATATTCACCTATGTCTAGGCGCGCTATGGCAGGCACGCACACTTCACTGTGCTACGTCCCGGCACAGGCGCGCGCAATGACGTCATCACGCATGCCTGCGCCGGGATTTCACTACCGCATATGGCTCAGGCCTACTAGGCCTGAAGCCTATGGCGGTGATCGGTGGCAGGGCAGAGAACTATGTGCTCCCGTGCCCCGCCACAGTATGTAGGCGTCAGTGCTCCAGCAATGACCGCTTCCATCTGTATTTATGGAAGCGCTCATTGCTTCTGGCACCCCCCTGAGAGCCGACACACGGGGCAGACCGCCCCCCGCCCCCACCCCAGGCACTCCACTGGCCCTGACCTCAGACTGTTTATTCTATTGCATGAACTGTTCATGTCCCAACATTCACCTATCCCTGGCAATGGTTTTGACTGAACATCCAATGCTTTAACACCAGTGCCTCTTAACCCCCATGGGTCAGCAGACACTTAAACAGAAATTATACCAAGATGTAGTGGCATGGTGGTTCCACTGCACAGAGGATTAAAGGGTAAAGACTAGGGTTGCCACTTAGATAATATTAGGGCAATAAAAGGTTTAAAGAGGACCTTTCACCGGTCCTGACATTACCATATAAATATCTGGCAGGGTAGGGCATACTGATGGCATGTGATATTGCTTATTATTTTTTCTATGCGGTGCTCCGTTCCCCCGCTGTGCCCCCCGTTCTGGTTTCCTGCCTGGTGTATAAATGCATACCATCGGTACAGGTAGGAGGAGATGGCTGTGTTTCTCAAGGGGACACCGATGGTATGGATTTACATACCAGGCAGGAAACCAGAACGGAGGGCACAGCTGAGGAACGGAGCACTGCATAGAAAAAATAATAAGCAATATCACATGCCATCAGTATGCCCTACCCTGCCAGATATTTATATGGTAATGTCAGGACCGAAAGGTCCTCTTTAATGTTATGTTCATATCCCTGGTGGCTGGCAGTCTAGACTAGTGTTGAGCGAGCATGCTCGGCCGAGCAGCAGTTTGGCTCGAGCATCGCTATGCTCGGCACATCGCAGAGTTCGGCCGAACACCACGTGTGCTCGAGCCAGTGTATTTAAATCTTATTTAGCCTCTATTTTTATGCAGAAGATTGTTGTACAGTGAGGGAATCCTTCAGTGTGAGTCTGCGGCTTAGGAGTCCGTGCTCTGACTCCATATATAGCTATGTCCATATATGGAGTCAGTGCTTGGGGACACCCCAGTGTATTTAAATCTAATTTAGCCTGTATTTCAGAAAATTTTCTGACGGGATTTGAACTCACAATGTTTTGCATTAGAGGCAAGGGACTTAACCACTCAGCTATAATAGCTGCATAGCCAGTTACTTAAAAAAAAAAAAAATAAATACATATATATATATATGAGACCTCTACTGTACTGTACTTCTAATGAGACCTATACAGTAGAAGTCTCTTTTTTTTTTTTTTTTTAATAACTGGCTATGCAGCTATATAGTGTAGTGGTTAAAGTTCTGGGCTATGATGCAGAAGCTGTGAGTTCAAATCCTGTCACAAACTTTTTCAGAAACAGAGGTTAAATTAAATTTATACATTTTATATATTTTTTAAGTAATTGTAAGAAATGTATGAAAAAAGCTTGTCAGGTCCAGCTCAAATGTTCAAGGTGTAAACTTTATTCCAGCGGCTTTAAAAACGTGCGGTACACATAAAACTTGTTACGCGTTTCAGACCATTGTCAATGTAGGTCCTTCATCATGACCTATGTCATGATGACATACATGTCATGATGAAGGACCTACATTGACAATGGTCTGAAACGCGTAACAAGTTTTATGTGCACCGCAAGTTTTTAAAGCCGCTGGAATAAAGTTTACAACTTGAACATTTGAGCTGGACTTGACGAGCTTTTTTTTGAGATTTTCACTATAGTGCAAACCAGGCACTATGTTCGGGCTCGTGGCAAGAAGAGACAGGTGAGAGCTGCCTTTTCCTGTTTTGTAAAAAATGTATGGCACAAAATAAATGTGTAATTATAAATATATATATATATATATATATATATATACACTCACCTAAAGAATTATTAGGAACACCTGTTCTATTTCTCATTAATGCAATTATCTAGTCAACCAATCACATGGCAGTTGCTTCAATGCATTTAGGGGGGTGCTCCTGGTCAAGACAATCTCCTGAACTCCAAACTAAATGTCAGAATGGGAAAGAAAGGTGATTTAAGCAATTTTGAGTGTGGCATGGTTGTTGGTGCCAGACGGACCGGTCTGAGTATTTCACAATCTGCTCAGTTACTGGGATTTTCACGCACAACCATTTCTAGGGTTTACAAAGAATGGTGTGAAAAGGGAAAAACATCCAGTATGCGGCAGTCCTGTGGGCAAAAATGCCTTGTGGATGCTAGAGGTCAGAGGAGAATAGGCCGACTGATTCAAGCTGATAGAAGAGCAATGTTGACTGAAATAACCACTCGTTACAACCGAGGTCTGCAGCAAAGCATTGGTGAAGCAACAACACGCACAACCTTGAGGCGGATGGGCTACAACAGCAGAAGACCCCACCGGGTACCACTCATCTCCACTACAAATAGGAAAAAGAGGCTACAATTTGCACGAGCTCACCAAAATTGGACTGTTGAAGACTGGAAAAATGTTGCCTGGTCTGATGAGTCTCGATTTCTGTTGAGACATTCAAATGGTAGAGTCCGAATTTGGCGTAAACAGAATGAGAACATGTATCCATCCTCTGATGGCTACTTCCAGCAGGATAATGCACCATGTCACAAAGCTCCAATCATTTCAAATTGGTTTCTTGAACATGACAATGAGTTCACTGTACTAAAATGGCTCCCACTGTCACCAGATCTCAACCCAATAGAGCATCTTTGGGATGTGGTGGAACGGGAGCTTTGTGCCCTGGATGTGCATTCCTCAAATCTCCATCAACTGCAAGATGCTATCCTATCAATATGGGCCAACATTTCTAAAGAATGCTATCAGCACCTTGTTGAATCCATGCCACGTAGAATTAAGGCAGTTCTGAAGGCAAAAGGGGGTCCAACACCGTATTAGTATGGGGGCACTAATAATTCTTTAGGTGAGTGTATAATCATACTTCTGATATATATGAATGCATAATATGTGGGAAACTACTACTGATGTTTTAGCCATAATATATTTACATATATTATATTATATATTCTAAATATATAATAATATGTGTAAATATATTATGGCTATAAACATATATATAGTTTAACCCTTTCATGACCAAAGGTCATTGATGCCCCAGTGTCCAGGTCAAAATTTACAAATCTGACATGCGTCACTTTATGTGGTAATAGCTTTGGAACGCTTTTACTTATCCAAGCCATTCTGAGATTGTTTTCTCGTGACACATTGTACTTCATGACAGTCATAAATTTGAGTCAATATATATCACCTTTATTTATGAAAAAATCCAAAATTTACCCCAAAAAAAAAACAAATTCGCAATCTTCAAAATTTCAATTTCTCTGCTTCTAAAACAGAAAGTGATACCTCATAAAATATTTATTACTTAACATTCCCCATATGTACACTTTATGTTGGCATCATTTTGGAAATGTTATTTTCTTTTTTCAGGGTGTTAGAAGGCTTAGAAGTTTAGAAGCAATTCTTAAAATTTTTAAGAAAATTTCCAGAACCCACTTTTTAAGGACTAGTTCAGATCTGAAGTCACTTTGTGAGGCTTACATAGTGGATACCCCATAAATGACCCCATTGTAGAAACTACACCCCTCAAGTTACTCAAAACTGATTTTACAAACTTTGTTAACCCTTTAGGTGTTTCACAAGAATTAAAGGAAAATGGAGATGACATTTTTAAATTTCACTTTTTTGGCAGATTTTCCATTTTATTACATTTTTTTCTTTAACACATTGAGTGTTAACAGCCAAACAAAACTCAATATTTATTACTCTGATTCTGCGGTTTACAGAAACACCCCACATGTGGTCGTAAACTGATGTAAGGGCGCACCGCAGGACACAGAAGGAAAAGAACTCCACATGGTTTTTGGAAGGCAGATTTTGCTGGACTGGTTTTTAGACACCATGTCCCATTTAAAGCCCCCCTGATGCACCCCTACAGTAGAAACTCACAAAAACTGACCCTATTTTGGAAACTAAGCGGATAAGGTGACAGTTTTATTGGTACTATTTTGGGGTACATATGATTTTTAATTGCTCTATATTACGTTTTTTGTGAGGCAAGGTAACAAAAAAATTGCTGTTTTGGCACCGTTTTTTCATATTAAATTTTTTACAAGATTCATCCGACATGGTAAATCATGTGCTATTTTTATAGAGCAGGTTGTTACGGACGCAGTGATATCAAATATGTCTACTTTTTTTGTTTGTTTGTTTCAGTTTTACATAATAAGGCATTTTTTAAAAAGAAATTATGTTTTTGTGTGTCTATTTTCTGAACGCCATATGTTTTTTTATTTTTCTACCGATCGTCTTGTGCAGGGGCTCATTTTTTGCAGAAAGAGTTGAGATTTTTATTGGTACCATTTTTGGGTACATATGATTTTTTGATCATTCATTATTACACTTTATGGGGCAAGGTGACCAAAAAATTGGCTGTTTTGGAACAGTTTTTTGTTTTTTTTACAGCGTTCATCTGAGAGGTTAGGTCAAGTGACAGTTTTATAGAGCAGATCGTTATGGATGTGGCAATACCCAATATGTATACTTTTTCTTATTTATTTAAGTTTTACACAATAATAGCATTTCTGAAACCCAAAAAATTATGTTTTAGTGTCTCCATAGTCTGAGAGCCATAGCTTTTTTATTTTTTCGGTGATTGTCTTAAATATGGGCTCATTTTTTGCGGGATGAGGTAACGGTTTGATTGGTACTATTTTGGGGTGTATACGCCTTTTTGATCGCTTGGTGTTGCACTTTTTGCGATGTAAGGTGACAAAAATAGCTTTTTTTTACACAGTTTTTATTTTAAATTTTTAATGGTGTTTATTGGACGGGGTTGATCATGTGATATATTTATAGCGACGGTCGTTACGGATGTGGTGATACCTAATATGTTTGGTTTTTGTTTTGTTTTTTTCATTTTTTTATAGGAAAAGGCAATTTATTTATTTTATTTACATTTTTATTTATTTATTTTTACTTTTATTATTTTCATTTTTTTTTTATTAGTTCCCTCTTGGATCTTGAAGATCCAGTGGGGCTGATGGTTGTACTATACTTTGCAATGCTCTTGCATTCCAAAGTATAATACTACCAGATGTCGTGTAGGTGGCAGCACCGGACGCCTTTGCCATGGCAACCGGACGCCTTTGCAAAGCGTCCGGTTGCCATGGCAACCATCGGGCGCTGCAATCGCAGCGCAGCAGCCCCGATGGTTGAGAGAGGGAGCCCCCTCCCTCTATTAACCCCATGGATGCCGCTGCCGCGGCATCTATGGGGTTACAGCAAAGTGTCAGCATAGAGCTGACACTCGCTGCTGATGGCAGCGATTCAGGAATGGAGCCGCCATCACACACAGCAGGGGGACCGCATCGGGGGCAGGGGGCAGCGCTGGAAAAGGGGGGGGATACGGCCAGCATTCAGAAATTACAGATCGGGGCAGGATGAATGTATTGGGCGGGGAGGGGGCGGACTACATCAGGGGCAGGATACATGGATGGGGGGTCGGGGACCGATGGCAGAGGCAGGGCTCACGGTGGTGGTGGGGGTTTGGAGGCACACAAGAAGGGGGCAAAGATCGGGGGCTTCAGGACACTACCCGATTTCAAGCTCTGATCTGCAGAGCGCAGATCAGAGCCTGAAACCGGCATTTTAACACTGTCGCGATCCGATTGGTTAGTCTGCACAGACTAACCAATCGGATCTATTGCCGGCAAGGGACCACTCTGATTGGTTCCTTGACGGCATTACTAGACTGTATGCTGTCCGTGACAGCAGCAGGAGATTTAATCCAAGCGCTTTGCAGCGCTTGGATTAAAGAACTGCAATGACGTCTATACACGTGGTAGCTGCACGGGGTATGTGCAGCTATCACGTATATAGACGGATTGCAGTCATGAAGGGGTTAAATTAAGTTTAGCCTCTATTTCTGAAAAAGTTTGTGACAGGATTTGAAGTCACAGCTTCTGCATCATAGGCCAGAAATTTAACCACTACACTATATAGCTGCATAACCAGTCACTAAAAATAAAACGAATATGAGACTTCTACTGTATATTTTGTTAAGTAACTGGTAATGCAGCTATTATAGCTGAGTGGTTAAGTCCCTTGCCTCTAATACAAAAAGTCATGAGTTCAATTCCCAGAAGAAACTTTTCTGAAATAGAGGCTAAATTAGATTTAAATACACTGGGGTGTCCCCAAGCTCTGACTCTATATATGGACATAACTATATATGGAGTCAGAGCAGGGACTCCTAAGCCAAACTAGAGTCCCGACACCCTCCCCTCTTCAGAGCAGGGGGTGCCTGGGGTTCTCCCATTGACTTCCATTGTGCTTGGTAGAATACCCGAGCATCACAAAGTGTTCTACACGAGCAGTCTGGTGCACGATCAACACTAGTGTAGACCTATGATGATGCCTAGATAGCATGCTTAGGTGTAGCCCCAAGTCAAATCTGTTCAAGTGACACAGCAAACCCATATCTGCTTCACTATTAGTGTTAATGTGGCATGCCTGTCCTGTGGGACCCCCAGATAAGAACCCAGTCGAATCTGTGACCACCGCAACTCCTATAGCTTTGCCACTGCATGCAAGTAAATGATGAATCTAACCTGATCTTACCAAAGAAGTTCTGTCTCATTTACTGGTCCCCACTGATTGACCGCGCTCACAGATCTCCCCACATAGGCGTGCGCAGCCTATTGCATTAGGGTGTGCACCCTAATGCACAAACACACACGCCGCGCGCGCATGTATGTATATATATATATATATATATATTATATCCACAGATCCTCCATAAGGGTCCATTCACACGTCCGTAAGTGTTTTGCGGATCCGCAAAACACGGACACCTGCAATGTGCGATCCGCAATTTGCGGATCCGCACATCACAGACACTATAATAGAAAATGCCTTTTCTGGCCCGCAATTGCGGACAAGAATAGGACATGTTCTATTTTTTCCAGGAACGAAATTGCGGATCCCGAAAAATCAGATCCCGAAAATGCGGATGCGGATCCAGAAAATGTGGATTTGCATCTGTTCCAGCCCCATTGAAAGTGAATGGGTCTGAAAATTGCGGAACGAATGCTGACCCAAATTACGGACGTGTAAATGGACCCCAGTGTGTAAATTTTTATTGTACTAACCTAATACTTACAAGCTTTCAAGAGTTTTCCTTTCTTCCTCGGTATGTTTGAGTATTCAGAAACAATCTTGTCCTAAGGGTGGGTTCACATCTGTGTTATGCCATTCCGTTATATTCTGTTTTAAACGGAATATAACAGAATGGCCAGATGGAATGCAAAACGGAAACCTTTAAGAGGCATTCCTTTTTGCTCTGTCCTAATAGAAGTTTATGAGAAAGCAGAACCGATCCGTCTGGGTCCTGTCGACAGGACTTTCTTTTCCGTCTTGCATAACGGGAACCAGATTGATCCGTTTTGATTCCTATAGACTTCTATGAGGACGGAGAGCAAACAGAAAGCCTCCTGCAGAGTCTGCACTGTACGAGAGAGATAGCAGTGGCTGTGAAGGGGAAAGTTCCAGAGCCTTTCTGCTGCCTGACCAACCGTATCCTTCCACAGCGCCAGCCTGCAGGACATGAGAGAGGCCTGGGGTCCACATTACAGCACCACTACATTTACATTTATTCATAATCAAAAAGCATCATACATAACAAAAAAAAAATTGTTTAACTGAATTACATTTATAATAAAACAATTTACTTACAAAAGAAGCTATTCAGTCGTCTGCTGTGCCGTCCTCTGCTTGCTTCCACGGATTCTTTGCCCTCCTTTCTGTTTCTCCTCAGTGCGCAGGTGTACTGTTATGGTGGATCTGTGGATGACACTGTTATGGAGGATCTGTGGATGACACACTGTTATGGAGGATCTGTGGATGACACACTGTTATGGGAGGATCTGTGGATGACACTGTTATGGAGGATCTGTGGATGACGCACTGTTATGGGAGGATCTGTGGATGACACACTGTTATGGGGGACCTGTGGATGACACACTGTTATGGGGGACCTCTGGATGACACACTGTTATGGGGGACCTCTGGATGACACACTGTTATGGGCATCTGTGGATGACACACTGTTATGGGCATCTGTGGATGACACACTGTTATGGGCATCTGTGGATGACACACTGTTATGGGGGCATCTGTGGATGATGCTATTATGGGGGCATCTGTGGATGACGCTATTATGGGGGCATCTGTGGATGACACACTGTTATTAACACTGCGTCATCCACAGATCCCCCCATAACAGTGTCATCCACAGATCCCCCATAAAAGGTGACATATTCCACACAGATGCCCTATAACATTATCATACACAGATCCCCCCGCCATAACAGTGTCATATTCCACAGATGCCCCCATAACAGTGTGTCATCCACAGATATCCCCTTAATAGTCTATTAAGGGGATATCTGTGGATGGCACTGTTATGGGGGCATCATTGTGGAATCTGACACAGATGCGGGGGGGGATCTGTGGATGACAATGTTATGGGGGGCCAGGGGGGATCTGTGGATGACACATATATAGCAGTCTTGTGCTATATATGTGTGATCATCCACAGATCCCCCCCTGGCCCCCCATAACAGTGTCCCTGACAGCGACTGACCCCCAACAGGGGGTGGAGGCCGGCAACTATTGTAAGACCCCAACGTTCCTTATGTAAAATGTTGTAATTAAACTTGTGCCAAGTTGTACTACTATCTAATCTATTACTAACTTACTGGGACAGGACTCCAGCTAGGATTCACAGTTTTTCTTTTTCACAGGGCACAATCACCATTCACTGGGCTGCCTGGGCATGGGCACTGGGCGGGCAGGCAGGCTCTTCAAACATTCAAACTAGCCGGCCGGCCGGGGGCAGCGTAACGTGACGTCACTCACCCTGTCACGCCGCACGCACCTGCTCCTCCCACTTTATTAATGAAGCAGGCGGAGCAGGCGCGTGACATCAGAGTGAGTGACATTACGCGGCCGACCGCCAGGAGCCGGAGCACAGGAGCAGTGAGCAGTCTTATATAGTATTGAGTCGTCAGTCGAGCAGATCTATGTCATTGAAGCTGTGCGGGGCTGGCAGCCGGGGCTCAAGCAGCAGGCGGCAGTGCAGGAGGCGGAGCACAGGGGTGTGATTAGGGTGTGCCCAGGCACACCCGGCACACCCCGTGCGCACGCCTATGTCTCCCCATAAAGACCCTGAAAGGGGGTGAATATTTATACATTGGATTATTTTGTGTAATAACCTGTAATGACTGAAGATCACTTGGCAGAAAAGTGAAATTACAGTGTCTCAAACCATTTTCTATCATTACAGAAGAAATCAGGAGAACATCTAAGGGGGGGTGTATAGTTTTCAGGCATTACAGTAATGGTCTGTCATGGTTTTAGTGATTTGTGACTCTGCTCTGTTAAAGCTGCAGTACTTCATCAGCCGAGTGCGATTCCAGGATTATAACGGAAACATTGTGACATTCGATGAGCGAAGACGACTTTCCTCTCTGCCTCTTCTGCAGTTAAGAAACTGGGTATTTCATGTAAAAGATGATAGATATACTTATCATAATGATGATACAAGCTACTTCTTGCTGGATGACAGGAAGCCAGAGGATGAGAGGCTGATTGTAAATGATGACACAATCACATGGAGAACTGGAGAGGTAAGTAATGTGGATACTGAAAATGTCATAAGTGTCCAATAGAACATGACACATGTAAACCTCACACCTGATGAAGTGAACGTCCCGAAACAAGAAACCAGCAGCAGAAAGGATGTGGAGCCTTTCCTCAGAAATCTCTGATACGTCTCTGCTGATCTTCAGCACTTTATGGCTTTCCTTCTGTCACTACTCACCTAACTGAAATCTTCAACCTCTCTCTTCTGGCATCTTCCCCTCTTCTTCCAAACATTCTGTCATAACCCTTTTATTAAAAAAAAACTAAAAACTTCTGTTGACTAGTGATAAGCGGCAGGGTTCATATTCGAATTCTCGATATTTTGCGAATATTTTGTAGAATATTCGTTGAATATTCGTTAAATTCCTATTTTTTTTTACTCGCAAAAACGGCAAGGTAATGATCACGTAATATGCGTTCAATAGAGTTGTGGGTCAAAACTGAATATGCAGCACCATAGAAGATAGTGATATATATTCTTTTTTTTAGAATATTCGTCATTTTTTTGCATCTGAAGTCATGATTCCTCCCTGCTTAAGTTGCTTAACAAGCTAAATAAGCAGGGAGGAATCATAACTTCAGATGGAAAAAAAATGACGAATATTCTAAAATAAAGAATATACTGTCAGGTCCATAAATATTGGGACATCGACACAATTCTAACATTTCTGGCTCTATACACCACCACAATGGATTTGAAATGAAACAAACAAGATGTGCTTTACCTGCAGACTGTCAGCTTTAATTAGAGGGTATTTACATCCAAATCAGGTGAACGGTGCAGGAATTACAACAGTTTGCATATGTGCCTCCCACTTCTTAAGGGACCAAAAGTAATGGGACAGAATAATAATCATAAATCAAACTTTCACTTTTTAATACTTTGCAGTCAAAATCCTTTGCAGTTAATTACAGCCTGAAGTCTGGAACGCATGGACATCACCAGACGCTGGGTTTCATCCCTGGTGATGCTCTGCCCGGCCTCTACTGCAACTGTCTTCAGTTCCTGCTTGTTCTTGGGGCATTTTCCCTTCAGTTTTGTCTTCAGCAAGTGAAATGCTCAATCGGATTCAGGTCCGGTGATTGACTTGGCCATTGCATAACATTCCACTTCTTTCCCTTAAAAAACTCTTTGGTTGCTTTTGCAGTATGCTTTGGGTCATTGTCCATCTGCACTGTGAAGCGCCGTCCAATGAGTTCTGAAGCATTTGGCTGAATATGAGCAGATAATATTCCCCGAAACACTTCAGAATCCATCCTGCTGCTTTTGTCAGCAGTCACATCATCAATAAATACAAGAGAAGCAGTTCCATTGGCAGCCATACATGCCCACGCCATGACACTACCACCACCATGCTTCACTGATGAGATGGTATGCTTAGGATCATGAGCAGTTCCTTTCCTTCTCCATACTCTTCTCTTCCCATCACTCTGGTACAAGTTGATCTTGGTCTCATCTGTCAATAGGATGTTGTTCCAGAACTGTGAAGGCTTTTTTAGATTTCGTTTGGCAAACTCTAATCTTGCCTTCCTGTTTTTGAGGCTCACCAATGGTTTACATCTTGTGGTGAACCCTCTGTATTCACTCTGGTGAAGTCTTCTCTTGATTGTTGACTTTGACACACATACACCTACCTCCTGGAGAGTGTTGTTGATCTGGTCAACTGTTGTGAAGGGTGTTTTCTTCACCAGGGAAATAATTCTTCAGTCATCCACCACAGTAGTTTTCTGTGGTCTTCTGGGTCTTTTGGTGTTGCTGAGCTCACCAGTGCATTCCTTCTTTTTATGAATGTTTTAAACATTTGTTTTGGCCACGCCTAATGTTTTTGCTATTTCTCTGATGTTTTTTTTTGGGGTTTTTTCAGCCTAATGATGGCTTGCTTCACTGATAGTGACAGCTCTTTGGATCTCATCTTGAGAGTTGAAATGACCTCTGGACCTTTTATCTGCTCATTGTAATTGGGATAATGAGGGAATAACACACACCTGGCCATGGAACAGCTGAGAAGCCAATTGTCCCATTACTTTTGGTCCCTTAACAAGTGGGAGACACATATGTAAACTGTTGTAATTCCTGCACCGTTCACCTGATTTGGATGTAAATACGCTCAAATTAAAGCTGACAGTCTGCAGGTAAAGCACATCTAGTTTGTTTCATTTCAAATCCTTTGTGGTGGTGTATAGAGCCAAAAATTTTCGAATTGTGCCGATGTCCCAATATTTATGGACCTAACTGTATATTACTATCTTCTATAGTGCTGTATATTCGTTTTTGACCCACAACTGTATTGATCGCGTAATATTGGCATATTACGCGATCATTATCTTGCCGATTTCTCGAGTGAAAAAAAAAGACAAATATTCAAAAAATTAATATATAGCACTATATTCAAAACTTTCACGAATACCTGAAGTTGCAATATTCGCGATAAATATTCATAATTTGAATATTCACGCTCAACACTATTTTTGACCCATCCTGTGGAACTAACCACAGACCTGTCTCTAATCTCCCCTCCATCTCTATACTCCTGGAGCATCGGGTCTACTCTCACCTCATCCACTATCTCTCCGCTTTCTCTTTAGTCCATTACAATCTGGTTTTCACAACTTAAATTCTACAGAAACCGCCCTCTCCAAAGTGACCATTGACCTCCTAAATGCAATGGTGACTACTCTTTACTAGAGTTGAGCGGTCACCTGGATGTTCGGGTTCAACGGGTTCGGCCGAACTTCGGAAAAAAGTTTGAGTTCTGGACCCGAACTTAACCCCAAACCCCATTGAAGTCAATGGGGACCTGAACTTTTGAGCACTAAAATGGCTGTAAAAATGTCATGGAAAGGGCTAGAGGATTGCAAATGTCGTCAAAATGTGGTTAAGAGCATGGCAAGTGCTCTGCAAACAAATATGGATAGGGAAATGACTTAAAATAACATAAAATACGTAAAAATAAAAATCTTGATCTAGGAGGACCAGGTCCATATGGAGTAGGAGGTTGAGGAGGCGGTGGATGTGGCGGTGTAGGTGGAAGTATCGGTGGAGGAGGAGGTAGCCTACACTGCTTTTTGGTTTTAAATGTATTTTTATTTTTTTAAATTAGGTTACACCCCAAACCATTGGGAAATATAACCCTCCAGTCGTGCTAAACACACATTCAGACAATACACTGGCTGCAGGGCAGGCCAGCACCTCCAACTCGTAAAGAGCAAGCTCAGACCA
The DNA here is from genome assembly GCF_905171765.1 of Bufo bufo. Taxonomy (NCBI): domain Eukaryota; kingdom Metazoa; phylum Chordata; class Amphibia; order Anura; family Bufonidae; genus Bufo; species Bufo bufo. Next base: position 831,051,394 of record NC_053390.1, read on the forward strand.
TGTGCCCAATTTGGGGACCCAGAAGTTGAAGGGGCTGACCCCTGTCAGTTAGTTTGTGTGGGCGTGTGCATACTTACTGCCCCACCATGTCGCACGTCCCCGTGATGTTCACGATCCAATTTGATATCTGCTCTATCAACTTTCGATGTTCTTTTATGCGCCTACCATGGTGATCAAGGTGGGCGGGGAATCAGGGTTCCAGGCCGGAGAGGGAGCAGGAGAAAAAGAGACCAAATTTAAGGGAAATATTATTTTTTTTTAAATTTGGGATGTAGAAGAAATGTGGGAAAAGCTATTGAGGCAAAATGTGGGACAAATTACAGAAGCCCAAATGTGGGAAAAAAGAGTCAAGCGGAAATGTGGGAAAAGCTATTGAGGCGCAAATGTTGGCCAAAAGAGTATAGCGGAAATGTGGGACAAATTATTGAAGTGCAAATGTGGTACAACTTGTTTAAGGTTAAGCATTGAATCAAAGGAGGTGGTGCGCATCAATTAAAGAATAGAGATGTCGCGAACATAAAATTTTCTGTTCGCGAACGGCGAACGCGAATTTTTGCAAATGTTGGAGGGGGATCCATGGCAAAACTCCCATGGAAAATTACGTAGTTGACGCAGAGTCGGTTTTTAATCCATAAAGAGCATAAATCACCTAACATTCCTAAATTGTTTGGAATAACGTGCTTGAAAACATCAGGTATGATGTTGTATCGATCAGGTAGTGTAAGGGTTACGCACGCTTCACAGTGACAGACCAAACTCCCCGTTTAACGCACCGCAAACAACCGCAAACAGTCAATTTGCACAACAGCAAACTCCCCATTTGCACAAGGTTGGATACCAAGCTAGCCATGTCCCGTTCCTTGTCCTCACTGATGTCATTGAAGGTCTCTTCCTCCACCCAGCCACGTACAACACCAAGGGGTCCCCGGAAGGCGACAACAAGCCCCCTGGGACGCCTGCTGTGGTTGGTCTTCCACCTCCTCAAAGCCACCTTCCTCCTCTGACTCCTCTACTTAAGACTCCTCTCTCTGCGTTGCCTCTCTCTGCGTTATTATAAGGTGTGTTAAGTAGTACTATTCCTATCAGTTTAATGCCTGTTACGTCCCCTATCAGGGGACATGTATGGAATAGATTTTAGGAACCGGGAGATGGAAAAAGAGGCTTGGTTGGTCCTCCTAGTTCCAATTTGGGGCACTACACATGCGCCGTGCAATGTACTGTGCCACCAGATAGGAGTGGTTTGTTAAGTAGTACTATTCCTATCAGTTTAATCCCTTTTACGTCCCCTATCAGGGGACGTGTATGGAATAGATTTTAGACAACCGCAAAGAGTTGTCAATAGTTGACACACTCATGACATAAATTTTATTCCTCTATGCGTCAATCTTGGTGTAGTGATGACTGTGCTCGTGCGCACGTTTGGGAGATTGCAGGCGATGGGGGGTTTTCAAAGCCTATGGTCGTGCTGAGGTAGTTCAGTGACAGTAAAGTGACCCAGAAAACAATGATTCTGCAGTGTGGGCCCATTGTTGGCCTAGTAGGCTTTAATGATCACCTTAGATAATCAGAAAGAAAATTAATGTTTTTTCTATGCAAAATTATCCAGCCGATCGCTTTTGGTCTGTTCACAATGAAGCAACGACCTTATCATCTGGGGTGTGCCAACATTGCCATTGCCAACACACTCATAGAGGTGGTCGCTTCATTGTGATACGCAAGCCCCTTCACCACAACAAGGTAACGATCACGAAGGGGAATTGACACATGTATGTGCCTTTTTTTTTGTTTTGTTTGTTGCGGCCATAAAAATTTATGTTTTCCAGGAAGAAAGTGCCCTAAAACATTGCGGCATGAACCCTAGTTGGTGGTGAATAAGTCACGCAAGTCATCCGGCATTCAGAGATAAAATGCAGCAGCGTGTGGACCATTTTTAGCCCAAAGCAGCTCATCTCATCAGGCCTTTTTTAGTCGAATGTATCGCCCACTGTCAGTCCCTTCGGGATCCATGCCTCAGTCATCTTAATAAAGGTGAGGTAATCTAGACTTTTTTGACCTAGGCGACTTCTCTTCTCAGTGACAATACCTCCTGCTGCACTGAAGGTCCTTTCTGACAGGACACTTGAAGCGGGGCAGGCCTGAAGTTCTATCGCAAATTGGGATAGGTCAGGCCACAGGTCAAGCCTGCACACCCAGTAGTCAAGGGGTTCATCGCTCCTCAGAGTGTCGATATCTGCAGTTAAGGCGAGGTAGTCTGCTACCTGTCAGTCGAGTCGTTCTCTGAGGGTGGACCCCGAAGGGCTGTGGCGATGCGTAGGACTTAAAAAGCTCTGCATGTCCTCCATCAACAACGCGTCTGTAAACCGTCCTGTCCTTGCCGGCGTGGTCGTGGTAGGAGGAGGATTACTTTCACCTCTTCCCCTGTTAGATTCCCGTTGTGCTGTGACATCACCCTTATACGCTCTGTAAAGCATACTTTTGAATTTATTTTGGAACTGCTGCATCCTTTCCGACTTGTGGTAATTTGGTAACATTTCAGGCACTTTCTGCTCATACCGGGGGTCTAGTAGCGTGGCCACCCAGTACAGGTCATTCTCCTTCAGTCTTTTTATACAAGGGTCCCTCAACAGGCACGACAGCATGAAAGACCCCATTTGCACAAGGTTGGATGCCGAGCTACTCATGTCCCGTTCCTCGTCCTCATTGATCTCACTGAAGGTATGTTCTTCTCCCTAGCCACGTACAACACCACGGGTACGAGATAGGTGACAACGAGCACCCTGGGATGCCTTCTGTGGTTAGTCTTCCTCATCCTCCTAAAAGCCACATTCCTCCTCTGACTCCTCTTCCTCACACTCCTCTTCCAGCGTTTCCGCAGGTCCAGCAAGCGATGCTGATAAGGCTATTTCTGGTGGTGATGGTGACCACAACTCTTCCTCTTCCTCTTCACGCTCATCTACGGCCTGATCCAGCACTCTTCGCAGGGCACGCTCCAGGAAGAAAACAAATGGGATGATGTCGCTGATGGTGCCTTCGGTGCGACTGACTAGGTTTGTCACCTCCTCAAAAGGACACATGAGCCTACAGGCATTGTGCATGAGCGTCCAGTAATGTGGGAAAAAAATTCACAGCTCCGCAGAGGCTGTCCTAGCACCCCGGTCATACAAATACTCGTTGACGGCTTTTTCTTGTTGGAGCAGGCGTTCGAACATTAGGAGTGTTAAATTCCAACATGTCGGGCTGTCGCAAATCAAGCGCCTCACTGGCATGTTGTTTTGCTGCTGGATATCTGAAAAGTGTGCCATGGCCGTGTAGGAACGCCTGAATTGGCCACACACCTTCCTGGCCTGCTTGGGGACGTCCTGTAAGCCTGGGTACTTATGCACAAAGCGTTGTACGATCAGATTACACACATGTGCCATGCACGGCACATGTGACAACTTGCCCAAATTCAATGCCGCCATTTTGCCGATCTGCAGTTGGTGCGGAGTCAGCCACTGATCCACCTGTACGTTCAGGGCGGGCAGTAGTGCTGGTCCGGTGTGACTCTCTGCTTTCAGGCAAGTCAACCCCAAGACGGCGTGACACTGTGGTATCCGGGATGTGGAATAGCCCCTGGGGAGCTGGGGGGGTGCCGTTGATGTGGAGCAAGACACAGCAGCAGAAGAGGACTCAGCCGAAGAGGTTATGGAAGAGGATGGAGTAGGAGGAGTAGAGGAGGTGGCAGCAGGCCTGCCTGCAAGTCATGGCGGTGTCACCAACTCCTCTGCAGAGCCACGCATTCCATGTTTGGCAGCCGTCAGCAGGTTTACCCAATGTGCAGTGTAGGTGATATACCTGCCCTGACCGCGCTTTGCAGACCAGGTATCAGTGGTCAGATGGACCCTTGCCCCAACACTGTGTGCCAGACATGCCATTACTTCCTTTTGCACAATCGAGTACAGGTTGGGGATTGCCTTTTGTGCAAAGAAATTTCGGCCGGGTACCTTCCACCACGGTGTCCCAATAGCTACAAATTTTTTGAAGGCCTCAGACTCCACCACTTGTATGGTAAAAGCTGGCGGGCTAAAAGTTCAGACAAGCCAGCTGTCAGACGCCGGGCAAGGGGGTGACTTTGTGACATTGGCTTCTTACGCTCAAACATGTACTTGACAGACACCTGACTGTGGGCAGATGAGCAGGAATTGCTTAAGGCGAGAGACGGAGTGGTGGATGGTTGAGAGGGGGCAAGGAGGACAGCAGTGGTTGACGTGGCTGAAGATGCTGGACCAGGAGGAGGATGGTGGCTTTGAGTTTCTTAGCTGCTTGTACCCATGTGTTGATCCCATAGGCGTTTGTGATGTGCGATCATGTGCCTTCGCAAAGCAGTTGTACCTAGGTGGGTGTTGGACTTCCCACGACTCAGTTTCTTTTGGCACAGGTTGCAAATGGCATTGCTGTTGTCAGAGGCAGACACACAAAAAAAATTCCACACTGCTGAGCTCTGCAATGACGCCATTCTGGTGGTGGCAACAGCATGCGTTGATTGGCGTCTGTCTGACCCCGGGTGCTGATGCATGCTGTCTGACTGTGCCACTAGCTCCTTGCGACGACCTCCCCCTGCTTCCAACTTGTCTCCTCCTCCTCTCTGTCTCCCCATCTGAACTTTCCCCCTGTTCTTCTTCTCTTCTAGCGGGCACCCACGTGACATCCATCTAGCGGGCACCCACGTGGATGCTGTCCAGGAGGTGGGAGGGTCTGGGAGGGAGGGTATGATGCTGATTGGCTGGAATGTGTCTGCTGACTGTGAGGTACAGGGTCAAAGTTTACACAATGATGACAAATAGGGGGCGGACTGAATATCGCATATGTTCGCCCGCCGCGGCGAACGCGAACAAGCTATGTTCGCTGGGAACTGTTCGCCGTCGAATAGTTCGGGACATCTCTATTAAAGAAGCATTTCAGAAATGTTATTCCCTGATACCTATGCAGAGCAGGGGTTTATTCACGTATAAAATTGTATAATGTCAACCCAAGAATGTAACAGAAAAATTACAGAAATTAATTAACCTGTCTACTTGGTAGAGCAGGGGTCTATGACAGAAAACAATTGTTTATTGTCACCCTGAAAATGTAAAATAAAAATTATTGAAATTTATTAAGCTGTCAACTAGGTAGAGGAGGGGTACATCACACCCAAAAATTGTTGAATTTCAACTGAAAATGTAACTGACAAAATAATTTTTTTTTGTTAACCGGCCTACTAGGTATAGCAGTGGTAGATCACACCCAAAAATTAGTGAATTTCACCCGAAATTGTAAATGACAATTATTTTTTTTAACCGCACTACTAGGTATAGCAGTGGTCCTATACACCCAAAAATTTGTGAATTTCATCCGAAAATGTAATTGACAATTTTCAAATAAAAATTGATTTATGAGGTGGAGTTCCACATGGAGTAGGAGCTTGAGGAGGCGGTGGACGTAGTGGTGTAGGTGGAAGCGGCGGTGGAGGAGGACGAGATAGCCAACACTGGTTTTTGGTTTTAATTTTTTTTTACATTTTTTTTATTAGGGTACACTCCAAAAGAGTGTGAAATATCCAAAATACAAGAATGAGCAATTGCGCTGCAGTAAAACAATGGCTGGTTAGTGCCGGTATACATGTCTATTCTGCACAAGGAACGGACAAGTCCTGAGGGATCCATGCCTGGTTCATTTTAATGAACGTGAGCTTGTCCACATTGGCTGTGGACAGGCGGCTGCGCTTGTCTGTGATGACGCCCCCTGCCGTGCTGAATACACATTCAGATAATACACTGGCTGCAGTTATTATTATATTATATCCCTTGATCTAACTCTCCTCCATTCCAACACCCCCTTCATCATCATTCTTCTGAACCTGATCCACTGTCAAATATCCACACCCCATGCCCTCAGAAGCACTACAGACATTGTCTGGTGACTAGGTTTGAGCGAAACCGAACTGTAAAGTTCGGGTTCGTACCGAACTTTAGGTTTTTCGGCACCCGGACCCGAACCATTTACGTAAAAGTTCGGGTTTGGGTTCGGTGTTCGGCGCTTTTAATGGCGCTTTTTGAAAGGCTGCAAAGCAGCCAATCAACAAGCGTCATACTACTTGCCCCAAAAGGCCATCACAGCCATGCCTACTATTGGCATGGCTGTGATTGGCCAACTGCAGCATGTGACCCAGCCTCTATTTAAGTGGACAAGCTCACGTTCATTAAAATGAACCAGGCCTGGATCCCACAGTACTTGTCCGTCCCTTTTGCAGAAGAGACATTTATACCGGCCTTAACCAGTCATTGTTATACTGCAGCGCAATTGCTCATTCTTGTATTTTGGATATTTCACACTCTTTTGGGGTGTACCCTAATAAAAAAATAAAATTAAAATTAAAACAAAAAAACAGTGTTGGCTATCTCGTCCTCCTCCCCTGCCGCTTCCACCTACACCGCTACGTCCGCCGCCTCCTCAAACTCCTACTCCATATGGAATTCCACCTCATAAATCAATTTTTATTTTTATTTGTACGTATATTATTTTATTTTATGTCATTTCACTACTTTGTCAGTTACATTTTTGGGTGATATTCACCAAATTTTGGGTGTGATATACCACTGCTATACCTACAAGACAGCTAAAAAAATAATAATTTGTCAGTTACATTTTCTGGTGAAATTCACCAATTTTTGGGTGTGATGTACCACTGCTATATCTACTAGACAGTTAAAAAAATAATAATAATTTGTCAGTTACATTTTCAGGTGAAATTCACCAATTTTTGGGTGTGATGTACCACTGCTATACCTACTAGACAGGTAAAAACAAAAAAAATTGTCAGTTACATTTTCTGGTGAAATTCACTAATTTTTGGGTGTGAATACCTAGTAGACCGGTAAAAAATAAATAAAAATTATGATAATTGTCAGTTACACTGCTATACCGAATAGATAGGTAAAAAAAAACTATTATTTGTCTGTTATATTTTCAGGTGAAATTCAGCAATTTTTGGGTGTGATGTACCAATGATATACCGAGTAGACAGGTAAAAAAAAAAAAATTGTCTGTTACATTTTCGGGTGAAATTCACAAATTTTTGGGTGTAATATACCCCTACTCTACCTAGTTGACAGCTTAATAAATTTCAATAATTTTTATTTTACATTTTCGGGGGACATAAAACAATTTTTTTTCTGTCATAGACCCCTGCTCTACCAAGTAGACAGGTTAATAAATTTCTGTAATTTTTCTGTTACATTCTTGGGTTGACATTATACAATTTTGGATGTGAATAAAACCCTGCTCTGCATAGGTGACAGGGAATAAAATTTCAGAAATTCTTCTTTAATTGATGCGCGCCACCGCCTTTCATTCAATCCTTAAACTTTAACAAGTTGTACCACATTTGCACTTCAATAATTTGTCCCACATTTCCGCTTTACTCTTTTGGCCAACACTTCTGTAATTTGTACCACATTTGCGCCTCAATAACTTTTCCCATATTTCCACTCGATCCCAATTTTTTTTAATAAATTTATCTCCCTTGGATGTGGTCTCCCTTTCTCACGCTCCCTCTCCGGCGTGGAACACTGATTCGCCGATAACCGTGATCAACATGGTAGGCTCAGAAAAGAACATCGAAAGTTGATAGAGAAGATATCCAAATGGATGGTGGACGTCACTGGGTCACCTCTGCATAGGTGACAGGAACATAAATTTAAAAAAATCGTCAATTACATTGTCAGGTGACATTTTTCAAATTTTGCCAGATAGAAACCCCTGCTCTGCATAGTTGACAGGGAATAAAATTTAATAAATTCTTCATTAATTGATGTGCGACACATCCTTTCATTCAATGCTTAAACTTTAAAAAGTTGTCCCACTTTTGCGCTTTAATAATTTGTCCCATATTTCCGCTCTATAATTTTAAATTTGAAAAAATGAATCCTCCCTTGGATGTGGTCTCTCTTTCTCACGCTCCATCTCCGGCCTGGAACCCTGATTCCCCGCCACCCGTGATCACCATGGTAGGCTCATAAAAGAACATCGAAAGTTGATAGAGCAGATATCAAATTGGATCGTGAACATCACGGGGACGTGCGACATGGTGGGGCAGTTAGTGTGCACACGCCTACACGTAATGACTGATGGGTCTGCCCCCTGCATCTTCTGGGTCTCCAAATTGGGCACATGGCCTGAGCTTGCCCTTTACCCCTTGGAGGTGCTGGCCTTCCCTGCAGCCGGTGTATTCTCTGAACGTGTGTTTAGCATGACTGGAGGGGGTTATCACAGGTTATATTTCCCAATGTTTTGGAGTGTACCCTAATTTTAAAAAAATATTAATACATTTTAAACCAAAAAGCAGTGTAGGCTACCTCCTCCTCCAGCGCCGCTTCCACCTAAACCGCCACATCCACCGCCTCCTCGACCTCCTACTCCATATGGACCTCGTCCTCCTAGATCAAGATTATTATTTTTTATTTTGTTGTATTTTCTCTTATTTAAAGTCATTTCCCTATCCACATTTGTTTGCAGAGAACTTGCCATGCTCTTAACAACATTTTGATGCCATTTGCAGCCCTCTAGCCCTTTCCATGACATTGTCACTGCCATTTCAGTGCTCAAAAGTTCGGATCCCCATTGACTTCAATGGGGTTTGGGTTCGGGGTCAAGTTTGGGTTAAGTTTGGGTCCCGAACTCTAACTTTTTTCTGAAGTTTGGCCGAACCCGTCGAACCCGAACATCCAGGTGTCCGCTCAACTCTACTGGTGATGCTTAGGCAGCTTTATATCTACTCCCCTATTCTGTTCACCAGACCATTGTACAAAACAAGCACTTTACCCTTTATGTCATCCCTATCTCTTCATCAGGGACATAACTACCATAGTGGCAGACTATGTGACTGCTATGGGGCCCAGGACAAGAGGGGGCCCAGTCTTAGTTGAGATTATCTCCTCTTTTACTGGGGTGAAAACTTGGTCAGGACTCCACTCTCAAAATCAAGGTTTCCTTTTCTGGTTGGGGGCCACATTGTCAGACTGAAGGAATCCCAAGGGCCAAAAATAAAACATAAATGGGTATTACCAACTGAAATCCTGTATTTATGGTGTATTGTACTTACAGTATATACTATAAATGTCTGGATTCCCATCTATTGGGAGAATACATGAAAAATGCATGGGTGCAGCCACCAGACATAGACATACATGTCTGTCACCAGATGATTGGGAAGCAGAAGCCCTTCTGTCCTGTGTGGGGGGCCTGGTTTGATCCTTTCTATGGGGTCCTTACTTCTCTATGTACGCCACTGCTCTTCATAGATTTTAAGTAGGGTTGAGCGAACCCGAACTTAAAGATTTTTTGACCCCTGACCCGAACATTTCAGAAAAAGTTCGGGTTCGAGTTTGGTGTTCGGCGATTTAATGGCGCATGTTGAAAAGCTGCAGAGCAGCCAATCAACAAGCGTTTAACTCGTGTGGCCTTTGAAGCCATCACAGCCATGCCTACTAATGGCATGGCTGTGATTGGCCAGTGCAGCATGTGACCCAGCCTCTATATAAGCTGGAGTCACGTAGCGCCACCCGTCACTCTGCTGTTACCAGTGTAGGGAGAGGATGCTGCTGCTGTGAGGGAGAGAATAGGAAACAATTCTGGTGTTCTTGGTGTTAAATCTGCAAACCACAGCCATTATTTTTGTGGGTGCTGTAACGGACCGTTTCAGCAGACAAGGGGTTAAAATCCGTTTAGGCGATATGCCCCTTTTCTGAGAGACAGGCACAGCTACTGCAGAACACCAACCTCCCGAACTGGATACAAAGTAGCACTCCAAACTGGATCCTCACGAATAGCTGCTAGCAGACGAACAGGAATCAGCTTTCACTCCTGGCAATCAGTCTCTAACAGCATACAGCGGATCCCCCCAATAACGAGACAAGGCTCCGTGTTGAGGGTCAAGCAGTGGTCTGAGGTGCTGGCACACCCAGCCTGGTTTTTATTACAGTTGTTTGCAATTACAGGTCCGCCCACAGGGAGGTATAAAACAACCAAGCCCATCTGGTGTACACGCCCCTAGGGGACCAGAATGAAGACTGTGACATAGGACAGATATGCAGCACTGTAGGATACACAGAGACAATACATCCCCACAATGCATCATGGTTTCCTCCTCTCTGCCCTGGAGACACCTGAGGCGTAATCCAATTATCTCTCAAGACAAAGAGAAATCACCAATACACATGTGGATATAACAGGACAGACATCACCATTTAAACACACAATGGGACAATGGCACAATAGAAACACACCCAGCATTTCCTCCCAAGCTGACAAGTTACACTTATTATAAATTGTTACAACTTTGTGAGTTTACATTGGCCATACATATAACTTACATCAATTTAAACAGTATAACTTGGGGACAAACCTATCCAAAATTCACTTGAATAGGTTCAGGGGTTTAAAAGTTAGTATATGGCCCATAATCCTGGGGCAAGAGGCTGATAAACAGGCCTCTCCAAAACCCAGTGGCGAGGTCGGTTTCGCCACAGGTGCTATGCTACATTTTTGTACTCCTGAGCCCAGTGCCACAGAGAGATAAGCTTTAATCAGTCTGTTTGTTAGGTGGGCGACGGCAACCATTTTTGCAAATGCATGTGTGCCAGGGACATTACTTTAATCCAGTTCCAGTAGCTCAGTGGGCGACATCTAGGCATTTTTTAAGGACACCTGCACTTCATATGTGCCAGGAAAAGGGTAAATAATATTGGTAATCCGTCTGTGACTTTAGGGCCCCGGGAGACTGGGGGGGGGCATATTCATATTTTCTTCTGTGAACTACCCCTGTGCTGAATATCTTTCAGGGAAAATCTATTCATTAAATCCATCTGTTAGATTCCGGGGGCACAAATTCCCTTTTTTTGGGCGGTCAAGTACCCCTGCGGCCTGCATTGCATACCTGCCAGTGAAAATAATTCAATTACATTAGTCTGTCACATATTTGTGTGACCTAAAGCTATTTTTTCTCTTTCTGACACCGGTACTGCATATCTGACAGTCCAATAAAACCAGTAGATACTGCTATTACATTGTCGGTTGACGAATTCCAATTTTTTTGTGCTAGAAAGTAAATTTTTTGGCCTGTGCTGCATTTCTGACAGTCCAATAAAACCGTTAAATACTGCTGTTACATTGTCGGTTGAAAAAAACTAACTTTTTGTGCTAGATACTACATTTGGGGCCTTTGCTGCATTTCTTACAGTTCAATACAACCATTGTTGGTTGACAAATTCACATTTTTTGTGACTGTGAAGTAATTGTATAAAATTTGCTTGTCACACTGTTGTGTGACCTCAAGAAATGTTTCCTCTTTATGACACCGGCACTGCCTTACTGTCAGTGAACTTAATTGTTGACTATTGGCGGTTACATTGGCGCCTGACATAAACCATCTGTTAGTTTGGTGGGTGAAAGCAAAGAATGAGGAGAGAGTCAAATAAGGGACGTGTTCCAGGTCATGGTGCTGCTGGTGGAGCTCCTGTTGCAGGGAGAGGACGTGATCGATCTGTGCCAGCTACACGCACAAGTGAAACCCCTTCCTCAGGAGCAAGTAAGTGATAGAACCTTCAGCGTTATTTGGTCGGGCCTAATGCGGCTCTACGAATGGTGAGGCCAGAACAAGTACAGGCGATAGTAGATTGGGTTCCTGACAGTGGATCCAGTTCCTTCACATTGTCTCCCACCCAGTCTCCTGCTGAAAGACCACAGTTGGTACCTGCAGCCGATGTCCATCAGTCTTTCACCTCACCCCCTTGCAAATCAGCCAAGCAGTCTGAGCCCCAAGTCATGCAGCAGTCTCTTCTGCTTTTTGATGACTCTGTTAGCAGGGTTTCCCAGGGCCATCCACCTAGCCCTGCCCCAGAAGTAGAAGAGATTGAGTGCACCGATGCCCAACCACTTATGTTTCAGGATGAGGACATGGGAGGACCACCGCAGCACGTCTCGGATGATGACGTTACACAGGTGCCAACTGCTGCGGCTTTTGAAAGTGCGCAGACCGACATGGAAGGCAAGGGTGAAGACTGAGTGGAAGATGATGTGGAGGACGATGAGGTCCTCAACCCCATATGGAATCAAGGTCATGCGAGTGACCTGTGCAGTTCGGAGGAAGAGGCGGTGGTTGCACAGATCCACCAGCATAGCAGATGAGAGAGCACGGTGCAAAAGCGTCTGTTACATTCTTGGGTGACATTTTACCATTTTTGCCGTATACAAACCCCTGCTCTGCATAGGTGACAGGGACCTACATTTTTGTAAAATCTTCTGTTCCATTGGTGGGTAACATGAACCCAGTTTTGCCTTTAATAAACCCCTGCTCTGCATAGGTGACAGGGACCGAAATTTCTAAAATTCGTTTGTTACATTGATGGCTGACATTAACCCATTTTTACCGGTGAAAAACCCCTGCTCTGCATTGCTGACAGGGAACTAAATTTAGTAAAAATATCTGTTACTGATCGGAAGATGCGCGAGTACAAGCGCACACTGGTAGACGCGCTGCTGGTGGCATTCCCACCTGACAACGGGGGCTCAGTGGAAGCACAAGGCGAAGGCAGAAGAAGAGGTCGCCAACGCAACTGGGGCACCGCCAGCACCTCGGAAGGCAGGGTTAGCATGGCCGAAATGTGGAAAAGCTTTGTCATGTCGGGTATTTATTTCATATAAGATATGAAATCATAAAAATTATGATTTCATATTTTTTATGAAATATGAAAAATTAAAAATTAAAAATTTAATTGGCGGACATATAAACGCCAGTTCTTTTATTGACGAGATCTAAAGTTAATTTGTGCAGATAATGAAACAGGGTGCAATTAATTATATAAAATATAATTTATTACAAATAAATACATGCAGTAAAAATGGCATACAAATGAATACAAGGATAATATCAAAATTGACCACAAGATGATGCTCCGCCGTCTACGCCGGGCTCACTTAATTTAGTACACCAAGTACAATACAATGTTATTCAAATTATTATCAAATTATTACCGATTATTGAAATATTATAATGTAACAATAACAACAAAACAATAGAAATGAATCTGTGGAAAATCCCTTATGCTCAATCAAAGAATATGGCAGTAAGAGACACCTTATAAATACGCCCGTTGGCCTAACTACGGATAATAATATCCGATCAGAGATTCTACTCTGATATCAATATTACAGGAATTCTAATGATGTGCACGTTCATTAAAATTTCCCATAAAATTATTGTTTTAACACTACTGACCCACTAATAATGGGGTCTCCACTATGTGCCAATTGGAGCGATTTATAATTACTGCAAATGAAATAGATTATACATTACCCCTGGCTTTGGGATAAAGAACTTTTAGAATGGACCCAGCTTTCCAAGGTTAAGATATGTCCCGTCCTGTAGTACGTTCCTGACGTATGAAGTGATGCTGATGAATCAATCCTTGTGAAGTGTTCCTTGGTGAAGTCCTTGTGAAGTTTTTCTTTTTGTGAAGTTTTGAAGTGTTTGAAGAAGTGTCCTGATCTCCCAAAAACTGGATCAGATATCCCAATCCTTATCTATGCCAATCCCCTCTTGGATTAGGGATTACCAATTAGATAAGGTGGGTGTGACGTATGTTAAACATGGGGATGATGTCATCTAATTGACATTCCTAAGAAACTTCTGCCCATCTACCACTTGATGGCACTGTTGTATCATGTAACAATTTTGAATATTTTAAGAATTAACATATATACAGATTGTTTTATTACTACTTAAACTTTGCCCTTTCACACCTTAAATCAATTAGGAGGGGCTCTTTCTGACACTTTGCTCAGACTGACTGGCGGTATCAGAAGTTTTCCTAATCCCTGAATTTATGGGGCAGATAGGAGTAATGATGGTTTTTCTGGTTTGTGTACCTTAACTGTCTTCAGCTATTGAGTAATGATGTTTGAAATAACATCAGCTCCTCTAAAATAAACCCTATTTAAGAAATTTCCACTTAAACACATTTTATATCCCCTAGAATATACCCTCTCAGTGAGATACAGACATATAAAGATACATTAATAATATTTGGTTATAATACATCAATATCACATAGTATATATGAATCATTAACAAGTTCAAACGCTAAATAAATGCATACAGGAATATATCTATATCTATATGGGAATATATGAATAGATATCTATTCCACACCAGATGTGTTTTATGGACGTCTCTTATCAGATCATGGTTTAGCCATGAAACACCCATTGTTCCTCAGACAGACAAGTTTAGAGAAACCAGTGTAGATAAATCCATGTCTCTAAACAATAATATGAGTATAGTCTTCTCTATATATTCACTTTTAACACATTGAACTCGCTATGAACCCATCTTGTTTTTTTCCAGGTTCATGCTGATCACATGCTGTTAAAGGCAATGATCATCCATATTGAATATAGTATCATCAGATACATTGTATACTTATGAAAATGCACAACAAATCCCCCTTCATTCCAAAATATTCCATAAAATGTGAATGTATTTGGAATGCTTAAAAAGGGCTTTTCATATATCTTCTTCGATGCGTAGACTTGGCTTATAATGTTCCAACCATAGCTTGACTAAAGTTCTTCTGGAGAACCTTATCTAACGCATGACTTGGATGGTCAACAAACTCAACCATCCCACAGATCCTGCAAAACAGGATATAAGTTCGATAAAGGTTTGTTTTGATTCACCATCTCCACATGAATGTTTAATAGGTTCCTTTTCAATGAACCAACTTCAAGTTCCAATGTCTTGATAGAGATGGAATCGGCAACTGTCATACCGGTAGTAATAACAGTGCCCACTACGCCAAAGATTATGGCGGCTACGATTGCAAAAACATGAATCGCTTTGGTCTGTAGCAAACTGTTCTCTGGTTAAAGTTTTCCTTGCTTGCTCCAGGATCTGGGTAATCCGTTCTTGGGAATATCCGATGTGCATCTGGTACCAGGCTTGGATTTCCGGTGACTGGATTTCGGATATGTTGAATTGCCTTTCAACGAAAACGCGTGGATCCAGGCTGATGTAGACCTTCTGGGATAATATCCTCTTGTTCGTCAAGATGAACCCCGCTGTATCTTGCAGCATGATCCCCGACGAAGGACCTGGCACAGCAATCGGCTCAGCATGGAACTCCTTCCCCACGATCAGGACGACGTAGATAATGGCAATCATCTTTGATGACATCTTACGTCTATAAAATATTGTATGACACATATGAGTATATACATTTTTTTTACTTTATCCTGCAAGAAAAGAGTTACTAATACCATATACCTCTGATTGGCATAAGTTCTTTTCTTGGACAGAGTAAGTTCTGGTTTCAGAGGTGAGTTAGGAGACATTTTGTTACAGAGGAAATGTATATCAGGATGGGTTAGTATGCGTTAAAGATGTAGAATAACAGATAACGCTTTTCTGTTCATACGATACCAATCCTTGTTTCCGTCTTTAGCTGGAACCATAAAGTCTTTTCACCTCATTTCATCCAACTCCTTCAATCTCTCGAAGTCGTGCACTAGGATGACAAACACGTAGCTGATTAATGTGCACCCATTTTTCAATAAACTCATCCCCCTTAGGGATTTTGATCTTATAGACCACTGGAGATAACTTGTCAGTGATGACATAGGGACCTTTCCAGGAAGGTAGGAATTTTCTCTCCTTCACTTGATCCCGAGCGAAGTTATAGAGATACACCTGATCGGAAATTTGATACTCCTTCTGTGTAGTCTTCAGATCATAGTATGCCTTAGCATTCACTGCGGCTTTCTCTATATTTTTCTGGGCGAACGCAAAAGCATGCTGAAGGTGCTTGCGTAAATTTTCCACATACTGATGCGACGTTGTAGCATTGATCAAGTTATGGTCTGTTGTCCTGTAAAGTAAATGCTGGGGTAACACCATCTTCCTTCCCGTGATCATCTCGAAGGGAGAAAGTTTAGTTGCTGCGCTTGGGGTGGCTCTGATGGCCATAAGCACCAAAGGCAACTTGACATCCCAGTCCTTACCAGATTCATTGACAAACTTTTTCAGGATGTTTACAATGGACTGGTTGTAACGTTCTACTCCACCACTAGAAGCTGGTCGATAAGCTATGTGTAGCTTCCTCTTTATCCCCATGATTTCCCACATCTTTGTCATCACCTCACTGGTGAAGTGACTTCCACGATCGGATTCGATGCGCTGGGGAAGACCAAATCTAGAAAATACGTGGTTAATGAGCAGAGATGCACATACGCTTGAACTGCATGTTTTGCACGGCAAACATTCCACCCATTTGGTGAACAGACAAGTTACGGTCAACATATACTTGTTGCCTCTTGATGAGGTTGTCACTGGTCCAATGAAGTCAATTTGGATGTCTGACCATGGCATGGACATCCCCCTTTTCATCAGCGGTGCCCGATGAGTGGGTCCTTGTGGCTGGAATTGAGGGCAGATTAGACATCCCTGACAATATGTTCGCACATCTTGCAGCATATGTGGCCAGTAAGCGTAGTCCCGTAGTAACTCGTACGTTATTTTCTCACCTCGATGACCAGCTGTTGGGGCATCATGTGCATGTTGTAACATCAGACCTCGGTATGCTGCAGGTACTATCCATTGAGTGATACCATTCTTAGAGGTTCTTATCAGTAGTTCATCCTGTAATGAGATTTGGGACTTACCTTTCATCAAAATTCGTAACTCCTCCTTACCCACACAGTCTTCCGTGGTTATGGGGAAGTTGTGTGGATCCTCAATGTGCTTATAAAAGAGACCAATAATTGGATCCCCCTTTTGGCTTGTAATGAGATCCTCACTAGGGGAATTTTGGCCCCACTGCGCCACATTGGCTTCAGCTCCCTTTTGGGCCTGACTCCTTGTCATAGCATCCACTTGGATAGTTCCCATGAGGTCATCAACGTCAAAGACTTCTCCATCAATGGTTGCTTGCTTGGCAAGGGAATCCGCTAGGTCATTCCCCTCTTTATCCATGCCTGGATATTTTGAATGACCTCTTACCTTCTTCCAATAAATGGTAAGACTGTGGGCGGTAACCATCTCATCAATTTTACAAAACATCTTACCATGCTTTACTGGCTTGTTATTACTTCTCATCCAGTCTGACCTTTTCCATCCGGGAAAGTACTCCACAAAGCTGTTACGAATATAGTCAAAATCTGTGATGATTACAAACTCCTTAACATCATATTCGATAGCCATTTGTACGGCTTTGTACACAGCAGTAAGTTCTGCAACTTGGCTGCTTTTGGAACCAATCTTGTATCCAACGGATACATCCAGGAATGTATTATTCCATACGACTCCAATACCTGCAACCAATGTACGTTCGGATCCTTCATCGACATGGAAGGAGCAGCCGTCTACGTACACACATGGTAACAATTTGCAATACTCCTCTTCATAAGATTTATATGGTGATGATGATTGTTCATCCAGGAAATCATTTATCGTTGACTCACTTTTATGTTCCGTATGGGTACAATCATGGAGTTCTGCTAATCCTTGAGCAACTGGGTTTTTATTATTTTGTTTGTACCTGATTTCCAATGGCCATCCCATTAAGGACATTGTCCAGGCGGTTATCCTGCTGTTTGACAAGTTTCCATCTCTTATACGATCACTCTGCAAGTATTGCAGTGGCTGATGTGCGGTCTCCACAATGATCCTTTCGCCTTGGATAAAACTCCTAAAATATTGCAAAGCCCACACAGTTGACAACAATGCTTTCTCACAATCATTGAATTTTACCTCAATCGGTGACAAGGACTTGCTGGCATAGGCGATGATCTTGTTTCGGTTTTCCTGTTTTTGAAAAAGAACTGCACTTATGCTTTTATTAGTGAAACCTGTTTCCACGAAGAAAGGTTTTCCCCCTTCTGGATAAGCAAGGCATGGAGCCTGGATAAGTTTGGCCTTGAGCTCGGTTACAGCTTGCTCATGACGCTCACTCCATTCCCATTTTACTCCCTTCTTTAGCAACTGTAAAAGAGGTTTTGTAATTTCGGCATAATTATCTATGAACTTACGTGAGTAGTTCATCATGCCCAGGAATGATCTCAACTCCTTGAGATTTGTAGGAGATTTTGTCTTGGTCACTGCTTCCACCTTCTTTTTCTGTGGGTTAATTCCATCCGCAGTGACTTCATGACCTAGGAAATTAACCTTGGTCCGGCACCATTGAGCCTTTTGCAAAGAAAGTTTTACACCTGCTTTCCTCAGCTGGGTTAGTACATGCCTCAACTCCTGAATATGTTCCTCAAAAGTTGTACTTTTTATCAGGATGTCATCCACATAGGATAAGGTACCTCGTTCAGTGGCATCAGGCATTGCCTTATGCATGAACACTGCAAACTCATGGCCTGCATTTATGTATCCGAAGGGCAGTCGGGTCCATGCATACTGTCGTTTGCCAAATGTAAAGGCCAGTTTGTACTGATCCCTTTCATCTACCTTAATCGTCCAATATCCTTGTGCACAGTCAAGGGCAGTGAAGATTTTGGATCCTTGTATTTGCGCCAAACACTGGTCAATGTATGGCACGGGCCATCCGGACATATAAACACGTTTGTTTAACTGTCTTAGGTCCGAACAGAGACGAAATTGACCGTTAGGTTTGAGGACTCCAAGTATCGGATGATTGAATGAACTGTGTACTGGACGGATGATACCCTTCTTCTCCAAGTTTTTGACGATTTCCGATAGTGACTCGTAAGCCGCCAGCGGAAGTCGGTATTGTTTGACAAAAACAGGGGGTGCATCGGGATCTGTCTGGATTCTTGTAACGTGTAGGTCTGTTTTCCCACAGTCATAAGAATCCTTGGTGAACATCTCCTGGAACTCTGCGAAGAGCTCCTTTAGCCGTTGACGCTTCGACTCGTCGGAGCATGCATCAGCCATGGAGATTTGTTCTTCCACCCGCTCCTGAAATTCTGGGAAAATCTCAGGCTGACTTAACTCGTAAGCTTCTTCAAGCTCACTAGTTAAATCGTTCTGGGTGTAGCATACCTTATCCTTTCCTTGCTGGTACGATTCATACTCTTTTTCATCGATCTCATGGTTGAAAACCAATGATGATTCTTCGATGTGGCATGTACCTTCTTCAGAGCTAAAAGGATAAACAGAGTGGATGTTAAATAACCCCTCAGGGGTTGAGGAAAAATGCTGTTCCACGGTTTGTTCCTCTGTCAGGTATTCATCAGGAATTATTCCAATAACATCATTTTGGAATCCAAATGTGTAGTATTCCGAATCCATAGCCAAACCAATTACAGTGTCCTTTTGTAGGGATATTCGATGGGGAACCATGTTATGAATTACCATATGTAACGGATCCTGATGGATATTGATCAGGGGAGTAGGCTTTACCTTTAGGCCGAGTTTCTGTATTCTGTTTGATAAACAGATCAACACGTCTGTGTTCTTCAGCTTCTGTCCCTTCTTTACTTTAATGGGTAGAAGAAATGGTTTGCATCCTTCAGGAATTTCAACTTTCTCAGCAACCATGATACTTACGGCATAGGGCATCTGTTGTCCCCATCGTAAGGCTTGTTCTACATCCTGGAATCCCTCTGGGTTTCCTGGCAATCTGGACCATAAGGTGTTATTCACCAGGTCGAGTTGTACGGCAAATCGGTGCAGAAGGTCATTACCTATATACATTTGATACCGTGGTTCATTTATCACGATGAAAACGTGCTCCGTAGTTTTGTTTCCTATGGAGATAGACAAAACGCATCTTGCAACCACATTATGACTTTGGGAATCTCCATCCAGATCATGAACCCATTGGTCCTGTGGAGAGAAACTTTTAATCATTTTAGGATTGGTGATCTGTTTCAAGAGTCCTAGGCTTATGTAACTTGCTTCGGATTTCAAATCCAACTTGGCAAATTTCACCCGGGCTATATTGTTTACCTGTACGGGAATCAATAAATTGTCATTGACCTTTTTTATCCGTACCATCGATTGAATGTGCCTTGTCAGGTCCGCGACTTCGTGATTACCCCTTTCAAGAGAAATGGTTAATATATCATCATCCAGAGTTACCTTTTTGATTTCATCCCTCTGGATGGTAATGATGTGAGCGGCACCATTGACATCTTCCTCGGGCTTACCATTCTTCAGGATTGTGACCTCCGGTGTTTGATTATTCCTGAAATGCACTTCAATAGAGCTAGGTTTCTCTTCAATCACATGACAACTGCGTTGTGCTTGTGTGTTGCAAGAGTATTCATAGGCAATGGGTGCCTTCACCTGAGTCCATACTGCTTCATTAATGAAATCAATTATGGGACTCAATCTTTTTAATAAATCGATTCCTATGATCATCCGATCATATGGAAGATCCACAATCAATGTGGGATGTCTAATTGTTTTCTTGCCAATCTTAAATGTCAACCAGGATGTTCCTTTTACCTGTAAGGCATCTCCACCTACACTTATCAAAGATCCATCAAATGACCTTAATCGTGGCTTCTTTGATGTTAAATTCAAAGTCTTTTGGAAATAACTGATAGATAAAATGGTGGCTTGTGATCCAGTGTCTATTAATCCTTTGATTGGTCCGATAAGTTCATTTTGGAGATATATATCCATAAAATATCTGCCATCCACCTGGAACAAATCACAGAGAAAGTTAGGATGTTTACCCATCTGCTGTCTGAGAGGTTGACCTCTTTGCAGCTCCGTGACCTCTGCATTCCTGAGTCTCTCAGGACAAGCTGGAGGAGCAACGTCAGCCCCCCCCTTTGGGACAAGCTGTGTGACACCACAAGTCACAGCTGGCTCATGGCTAGATGCTGGAACGATGGGATTACACACTGGAACAGACATCTGGTCATATGAATTGACATCATTAGACTGCAAGACAAATGACATATTAGACATTTCCCCCCTGGCCCTAATTTCAGGGTCAGAGATACTGCAAGGAAATATAGAATTAGGAATTACATCAGATTCTACCACAATCAACTTAATATCCTTACAGTGGCCTGGGTTCTGACCCGGCCCAATTTGTTTTATGATGTTGAGCTGGGACCTGGAGTTGCCCCTAAAAAAGGCTCAGGCTGTTTTCCTGGAGATACCAACTTTCTCACAATGTCACTCAACTGGGCCACTTGTTCTGCCAGCTGATCAAACCTGTTTGGTCTGGGCACATTTTGGTTTTGCTGAGCACCCTGGTTATCGGTAGGTGACCTACTCCTGGGTGAATTTGAGGATTCCTGCCTATCTTCCCTCTGTTGTCTGGGTCTATTATCCCAGCGCCTGTAACCCTGGTAATTCCTATAGGGCCCGTATCCCTGGGGGCCCCTATTGTAATAGGGACGGTAGTTAGACCTCCCATTACCTGAATTATTCCCCTCTGATCCATTAGTATTTTGGGGTTTGGTCTGTTTGGGCGGTCCTACCTGTTGTTGCTGGGCTTGTTGAGCAGGTCCTGTAGACTGAGGGAACCTTCGTGGCTGGCTTTCAAATCCCAAGCTAGGGTTTACCTTAGCTTCAGCTACCTTTTGTTCTGGGGATTTTTTAAACCTTCTTTCCTCTATTGCATGGCACTCACTGATATTATACAGCGTGGTGGCAGCAGTCACCAACCAATCCAAGGGGGCATCAATATCCAGATCTCTGGCTAAGTTAAATTTGATCTGGGTTGGCATAGCGTCATAGAATAACTGTTTGAATTCTTCAGATTCCCATTTTGGGGATCTATATGCCAACCCATAGGCATTTTTGAGGACAGAGAGGAATTCACGTGGACTCTGATTGGGCCTACATGTAAGATTATATATGTCCCGTTTTGCAGCAGTAATGGTTCGGTACGGTCCGAATTCCAATTTAACCTCATGCAAAACACTTGGCCAATCTTGAATGCCTCTCTCCCCAAATGAGGTAAAGTAATGACGATACTTATCATCAAATGCCCACGGAAGGAATCTGATCCTGTCAGCATCAGAGTATAATTTTAAAGAATCCATAGTGGATTCATACAGTTCCAAGTGATTGGCTATCTGAGAAGAACCTTTCTTACAAAATTTGGATACTGTAGTATTCAAAAACTTAATTATGCTGGCGGAGCTCTGATCCTTATCTGAATATTGGGAATTTTTATTCCTAGAAACCACCTCAGCATATGTTGGTCGCCTGTGATCCTGTGGCAAGGAATAAGTCACATGCTTCCCCACACCACTGTCAGACTCACATGCACTTTCACAACTTTCATGAGACTTATACGGCACAGGTGATTTAACCCTAACATCTCTTCTCAGGGGAACATGTGGAGAAGAACTTCTAGGGGCTTCCCTGTTATTGGCATCTAGTAAGGCGGTTGCAGTTTGGAATGCCCGACTCAATTGGGTGAATGCCTCCCGTGTAATCATGCCAACACTTTCAGGTTGCTGAGTATCTTGGATTGGGTCTGCTTTAAGAGCATTTGATGGCATGTCTGGATAGTGGGGAGTAAGACATGGAGGGTCAGGATATCCCATAGCGTTAGATGGATCCCTTTCAGCATTGACTATATTATGGGCTGATCCATCTGTCTGTTTAATTTTGGAATACTGGAGATATAAATCCTCTAAATCACTTTTTGCCTTTTGGTATGCATCATGGCTGTGACTAAGGTTGTACTCTAAGTCTTTGATCTTCGCTTCTGCGGATTGTAGTTCTGATTCTATTTTGGATACATATATTTTTGTACCCATTATAGACTCATACCTAACTTTTGAGAGAGTACTGACTGCCAACAATGCATACAAAACAGGTGGCAATGCACATAAGAGGTGTTGGTCCCTTTTGGTATTATCAGTTGCCAAATCCATATATGTCAGGTATCTATCAACCATGCCACCTAACTTCCATATATCTCCACGTTCTTCATAGGCTCTTGCCTGCAGCTCATTAGTCCATTCATCTATATTTTTATCTAACTTCAAACGGGAATAAACATATTTGATAACCTTAGAGATTATCTTATCTGGGTCAGATGGACTATCTGCTAAAACCTGGCCATTACCTGGGTCGCTGCCTGTTACACTCATGATTTTGATCAATAATCAATACAACAACAATTTGACTTGCCAATAAGGATTAAGTAATATTTTCACTAATTGCACAAATTGGTTATAGAAATATCTCAATCAATCTCAGCAGTGCCTCCAAAATATGTCGGGTATTTATTTCATATAAGATATGAAATCATAAAAATTATGATTTCATATTTTTTATGAAATATGAAAAATTAAAAATTAAAAATTTAATTGGCGGACATATAAACGCCAGTTCTTTTATTGACGAGATCTAAAGTTAATTTGTGCAGATAATGAAACAGGGTGCAATTAATTATATAAAATATAATTTATTACAAATAAATACATGCAGTAAAAATGGCATACAAATGAATACAAGGATAATATCAAAATTGACCACAAGATGATGCTCCGCCGTCTACGCCGGGCTCACTTAATTTAGTACACCAAGTACAATACAATGTTATTCAAATTATTATCAAATTATTACCGATTATTGAAATATTATAATGTAACAATAACAACAAAACAATAGAAATGAATCTGTGGAAAATCCCTTATGCTCAATCAAAGAATATGGCAGTAAGAGACACCTTATAAATACGCCCGTTGGCCTAACTACGGATAATAATATCCGATCAGAGATTCTACTCTGATATCAATATTACAGGAATTCTAATGATGTGCACGTTCATTAAAATTTCCCATAAAATTATTGTTTTAACACTACTGACCCACTAATAATGGGGTCTCCACTATGTGCCAATTGGAGCGATTTATAATTACTGCAAATGAAATAGATTATACATTACCCCTGGCTTTGGGATAAAGAACTTTTAGAATGGACCCAGCTTTCCAAGGTTAAGATATGTCCCGTCCTGTAGTACGTTCCTGACGTATGAAGTGATGCTGATGAATCAATCCTTGTGAAGTGTTCCTTGGTGAAGTCCTTGTGAAGTTTTTCTTTTTGTGAAGTTTTGAAGTGTTTGAAGAAGTGTCCTGATCTCCCAAAAACTGGATCAGATATCCCAATCCTTATCTATGCCAATCCCCTCTTGGATTAGGGATTACCAATTAGATAAGGTGGGTGTGACGTATGTTAAACATGGGGATGATGTCATCTAATTGACATTCCTAAGAAACTTCTGCCCATCTACCACTTGATGGCACTGTTGTATCATATAACAATTTTGAATATTTTAAGAATTAACATATATACAGATTGTTTTATTACTACTTAAACTTTGCCCTTTCACACCTTAAATCAATTAGGAGGGGCTCTTTCTGACACTTTGCTCAGACTGACTGGCGGTATCAGAAGTTTTCCTAATCCCTGAATTTATGGGGCAGATAGGAGTAATGATGGTTTTTCTGGTTTGTGTACCTTAACTGTCTTCAGCTATTGAGTAATGATGTTTGAAATAACATCAGCTCCTCTAAAATAAACCCTATTTAAGAAATTTCCACTTAAACACATTTTATATCCCCTAGAATATACCCTCTCAGTGAGATACAGACATATAAAGATACATTAATAATATTTGGTTATAATACATCAATATCACATAGTATATATGAATCATTAACAAGTTCAAACGCTAAATAAATGCATACAGGAATATATCTATATCTATATGGGAATATATGAATAGATATCTATTCCACACCAGATGTGTTTTATGGACGTCTCTTATCAGATCATGGTTTAGCCATGAAACACCCATTGTTCCTCAGACAGACAAGTTTAGAGAAACCAGTGTAGATAAATCCATGTCTCTAAACAATAATATGAGTATAGTCTTCTCTATATATTCACTTTTAACACATTGAACTCGCTATGAACCCATCTTGTTTTTTTCCAGGTTCATGCTGATCACATGCTGTTAAAGGCAATGATCATCCATATTGAATATAGTATCATCAGATACATTGTATACTTATGAAAATGCACAACAGTCAGCACGCCACAACAACCATCACCACCAGCTGATATGGAACGTCTTAGCAGGAGGCGGCATTTCACCAACATGGTGGAGCAGTATGTGTGCACACGCCTACACGTACTGGATGATGTGCTCTCCCCTGCATATGTGCAGCTGGTGATAGATGGCCATCAAGCCCTTTGATGTTTTTTCTAGGTCTATCTCGAATGGTTAGCACAGCTGAATGTAATGATAGCTTTCACTTAGCGATACCTTAACATCATTCACCTTCTGGGGTATCATGAGCACAACTATATCATACCATGTGCAATGGCCCACAGGGGAGGTCAGGGCATAGTTTACTGCAGCAGTTCAGTAGACGGTTCACACAGGCACTGAATACATTACACAGCTGCCATATACAGTTCCCCGAGCTGTGTATCGAGGGCAGTGGGCTCCGAAGAAATTCTCTTTAAGCCTCTTTTTATAACGTCTGCTCAGTCTTCTCAAATTAACCAAGGGGTGAAACATGTCTCACTGTATTGGTATCACTATAGTAGGCTTTGCGGAATATATTTGACGAAGTGGGTATAAAAGAGGGCAGTCTTAAAGGTCTAAACGTGGCCACTGAGGAAGAGGTTGGAGTACCTCGAAACGCGTCTGTCATTACCTATCATTGCAGAGACTACCCACCAATACCCACACTGTCACTGAAGGATTTTATTTCCTCATAAACAAAAGGAGGAAGAAGGAGAACTACAAAGCAGTGCAAGACATGGTCATCAGCTGACCGGAACGTAGGACACCACGTGATAGATCACGTGAGACGCCGACTGCGCATCCCCAGCGAGGATAAACAGTACGCCCGGGACCATCTCCACACACAACTTCAATACTGCACAGCAGTGAGAACCAGCCAAAAGGGTGAGTACCGTCAACTGCCGCGTGGGACGCCACCGGCAGTAACGGAAACCAAATCACCAACAAATAGTGAGTAACAAAAAGCCTACCATACCGCTCACTGGCTAAACCAAAAAAGTCACTCTGCTGATGGGAACTACCTACACATCAATATCATAATATGAAATGTCCATAATCGACATCTGACGGACTTAAGCATTTGCAATCCTTTTTATCTCCTTTGGGAATCAATCCGTTTTTTACTCAAATCGCAGGATGTGTATGAATTCATGAATGAACAATTAGTTTTATCAGCAAGAAGTTTTTCTTTTTCTTTTCTTTTATCCTCTCCAACAGGACATCTTATTCCTACTACCCTTTTATAATATCCCATCAATATCCCTTTATAACTTCTAAGATATCTCAACTTTCAACATATATTTATTTTACTACTAATGCCATTAGAAGAACCTGGACACAATAATCATAACGCAAGTTGGACTATCGATGGATAACCAAACATTGTTCTATTTATGTCCTATTTTCTAGACGTGCTATCCACCCATTTTAACCGCATTTAAATAAATTACTTATTTTAAACTTATTTTAACCTTAATTGAATAAATATAATCTGTGTGGCAACTAGATGTAGAGTGCATGCCTATCACTTTTTTTCCACATACTTTGCGGAATACTGTCTGTCAGCAGATGGCCAGTCTGTTCCTTTAGTAGGATGGGGAACATGAAGCTGACTACTCCCACCAACATCCATTGAAGTCCAAAACAGGCAGGAATGGGTTATCTTCACTGACTGACAGATGTTTTGCACTTTCTCCTTTCTGAATGCTCATCTTTCTGTAGAATCTCTTTCCCTCAAGGCCTGGCACTTATACCGTCACTTAGCTGCTTTTCAATCCTCAGGGCTTTACACTACCCTGACCTGATACAACCTCCTCTCCTAGAGGAAGGGGTGGTGCCAGCCCAGCCTAGAAACAGTAACCAGAAACTTCTTGCTCTCTCTATAATCAGTTCATGGGACATATAATGCACAGAGTACAGTACACAAAACCCTGCAGTGGGACACTGCACATGTATTACATAGACCTTTCATAAATGATATCTGTTTCCTCTAGATGCCACAATCTCGCTGCAGTGAGAGATGTCCCCCCGGGTTCAGGAAAGCTTCTGATGGAGGATTTCACTCCTGCTGTTATGACTGTGTCCCCTGTTCTGAGGGAGAAATGTCCAATATAACCGGTGAGAAGAAACAAGGCACTGACCATTTCCTCATGTCCTTCCAATGACAAAGAAATGATTCTAAAGTTCTAAGAAAATTGTCCAGCCTGTATCTGGAGCAAATGTCCACAGTGTATGGACACCAATCAGATTTGGGTAGACCTAGATCACATGTGCACAGGGATTGTAGTTAAAGGTTTGGGGGTCATGTGCTCTGATCCTGGGGTCCGTGTGCAACGTCCGGCCCGAGCCTGGAGATCCCTTTAAGGTGTTATGACCAACAGGTATATAAACAGTTTTTCGTGATGCCAACTGCGGTAAAGCAGCAGGAGCGGAAGGCTCCCTTTTAAGACGTGTTGTTGGTGGGACACCCAGTGTAGGATTGCCAGAGTGCTGTAGTGCGGCCTACAATGTCTCTGCAGATGTTGGATGTACGTGTGACGATGCTCCTACCTGGAATATCCTTGAAATCCCAGATGTGGCCGTCCGAAGCAGAGCAAGCAGGGGCGGGCTGGGAAGGGGGGCAGGGAGGCAATTGCCCCCCAGGCCGCCCTTAAGCATGTTAAAAACGGCCGCTGGCCCGTCTTTAACAAATCATTCTTTTTTTTTTTTATTCCTCAGGGCCGCACATGACCACAGGCGGCGTGGCCCTGGTTCTAGTTGCCGGCAGCAGTGGGGGGGTCAGTAGGAGATAAGCGCTTCCATTGTGGAAGCGCTTATCTCCATATTCATCTGTATCGCCATCCTCAGGACAGCGATACAGATGGCTGTGCTGCGGCGGGGGAGGGGAGGGAGAGGCGTCTCCCTTCCCTGTACTTCTGATAGGCCGCAGGCACTAATGCCGGCAGCCTATCAGAGGCCCACTCAGGCGGCGCGATGACGTCATTATCATCGCGCCGCCTGAGCCGGGCAGCACACAGCGGGGGACACAAGCCGGAAGAGGCTGCATCACATCGCTGCTGATGGAGGTAAGTATTAGTGTTATTTGCTTTTTTCTTTGCTGGTGGAGCTGGCACTATTGGGGCATCTGGCATTTCTTACAGCCCCATTGTTTTGGGGGTGGCACTCTGGAGGCATTTATTTCTTGCCTATTTTGAGGAGGGGCACTATGGGGGAATTTCTTACTGGCACATTATGGGGGGGCACCATGGGGGAGAGGAGCACTATGGGGGCTGTAAAGGGGCTTTTTTTATTGGCACATTTTGGGGGGCACTATAGGGGAGAGCGGCACTATGGGGCATCTGTTGGCACTATAGGGTGATTATTTGGGGGCACTATGGGAAAGTGGGGGCTCTAAAGGGGCCTTTTCTATTGGCACATTATGGAGGGCACTATGGCATCTAGTGGCACTAAGGGGGCATTTTTTACTGGCACATTATGGGAGGCACTATAGGGGAGAGAAGCACTTTGGGGCATTATTTGGGGGCACTATAGGGGAGTGGAGCACTATTGGGGCATCTGGTGGCACTAAGAAGGGGCATTTTTTTCTGGCACATTATGGTGGAGAGGAGCACTATAGGGGCATCTGCTGGGGGCACTAAGAAGGGGCATTTTTTTCTGGCACATTATGGGGGAGAGGAGCACTATAGGGGCATCTGCTGGGGGCACTAAGAAGGGGCATTTTTTTACTGGCATATTATGGGGGACACTATGGGGGAGGGGGAGAGGAGCAGTATGAGGGCATTTACTGGGGCACTATATAGGGGTATTTTATACTGGCATACATTATGGGGACATTAGCTCAACTATGGGCACTAAGCGGGGGTATTTCATGTACTGTCATATTATAGGGAAAATTAGTACTACTAGAGGGTATTATGGGGAGCTTTACTACTACTGGGGGGCTATGAGGAACATGATTACTAGTATGGGCACTATAGGGGCATTATTACTACTAAATGTGCTCTGGCAGAGAATTATTTCTATTGGTGGGATTTTGGGGAGCACTGTTACTTTGGGGGGCACCCTGGCATAGTATCAGCTTAGCACAATTATTTTTGGGGGACATTATCTTTACTGTTAGTGTCTGGGCGCAGTTATTTTTTAGAGCACTGTGTGCCAAAAATTGTTGAAGGGGGCACTATCTGTGTGGTAGTATTCCCAGGGGGACTGTATCTGCAGTATAGTATTGGGGGCACAGCGGGCACAGTATTGGGGGCACTACCTGTGTGGTAGTAGTATTTCCAGGAGAACTGTTTCTGCAGTATAGTATTGGGGTGCGCAGCGGGCACAGTATTGGGGGCACTACCTGTGTGGTAGTAGTATTTCCAGGAGGACTGTTTCTGCAGTATAGTATTGGGGTGCGCAGCGGGCACAGTATTGGGGGCACTACCTGTGTGGTAGTAGTATTTCCAGGAGGACTGTTTCTGCAGTATAGTATTGGGGGCACAGCGGGCACAGTATTGAGGGCACTATCTGTGTGGTAGTAGTATTTCCGGGGGACTGTTTCTGTAGTATAGTATTGGGGTGCGCAGCGGGCACAGTATTGGGGGCACTACCTGTGTGGTAGTAGTATTTCCAGGAGGACTGTTTCTGCAGTATAGTATTGGGGGCACAGCGGGCACAGTATTGAGGGCACTATCTGTGTGGTAGCAGTATTTCCAGGAGAACTGTTTCTGCAGTATAGTATTGGGGTGCGCAGCGGGCACAGTATTGGGGGCACAGCGGGCACAGTATTGAGGGCACTATCTGTGTGGTAGTAGTATTTCCGGGGGACTGTTTCTGCCGTATAGTATTGGGGGCGGCAGGAAAGGGTGCTCAGAAGATGATGGAAATGTGGGAAACTAATGTCTGTTTGTCAATCTCTGCAGAGACGGGAGATGGCTGAAGAATCATCATGGCGGTCTGGTCTGAATGGAGAAGATGAGGAAAGAGACAGAGGATTCAGAACTGGGTGAGGGTGGGTGGCAGATGGTGGGGGGAACCACAGGCCTTGAGCAGGATCTGAGGAGGGAGGAGAGCGGAGGAGCGTCCTGGCTGTAGCCGGCTGTCTGTTGTATAATGTGAAGCAGGCAGTGCAGCCAGGACGGGCCCCCCCTCTCCGTATGATGTGTAGAGAACGGCCTCAACTATAGAATGTCAGCTGTACAGTGTGTGTTGGGAGTGGCCTATTATATGTAGGAGGGGCTTTTAATAATGAGTGGGGCTAAAAATGGGCCACTTGACTGGATTTGCCCCCCAGGACTAAGGCTGCCAGCCCTCCCCTGAGAGCAAGGGGTAGTTGAACTTGGATGATGAAGGAATGAATTGAGTCCAGACTTGGATATAAAGGTCAAACACAGCTTTACTGGAATAACTTGTCTTCAAAACAATTCCTTGGACTTTGCTGATTCCCAGCAGGCATTGGCAAACTTTGGCGGGCTGGTAAACACTGTTGGCTCTGCTACATCTGTTGCTATCTCTCTCTGCTGTACTTTAGGCTTAGAAGGTTAAGCAGGAATCCCTTCTCTTACTTTCGGCTGTATGAATAAGCTGGCTGAAGTCCTCAGCTTTCTCTTTGTCAGATCGCTGGTGTACTCCAAGGAATCTTTTCCTGGCTTTAGGCGATGCTCCCCCGGCAGGGGCGAGTCTCTCACCAAACCACCTCCTTCATGTAGGGGATGACTCCCTCTGACCTCTGTCTCACTGGAGAGGCCTAGAGACTGGAGTCAAGCTCCACTCTCTGCTAGTGTAGCACTGCCAAGCTTTGCTGCCACCCGCTGGTAAACCAAGCACATTACGTGGTCAGAATCAGAGAGTATAAGAGGAGATGCAGAATGTGGAGGACCTGGAATAAGTGCATTAAAATGACCTTGTTAGTGCATATACAGGCAAAAGCAGGGAGTGGGTGAGGGGTGACAACCAGCCGCTGGAACTTCATCAAAAAGCAGGTCTTCACTAGTGTTGAGAGCAAATATTCAAATCTCGAATTTTAATCGTGAATATCGCCACTTCGAGAATTTCGCGAATATTTTGAATATAGTGCTATATATTCGTATTTTCGATAAGTGTTGAATATTCTAATCGCAAATTTATCATAAATATATTACATTGATGATTTTTCGCAATCAAGTAAACAATGACTGAAGATCACGAATTTGCGAATTTATGGTGAATATTCAGCCAAAAATGTGCAAAATATCACGAATTTGAATATTGCCTATGCCGCTCATCTCTATTCTTCACTAGGTAGGTATTTAGGTGTTTCACAGCAATTAACGCAGATTTTTTAAATAATGTATATTTTTTTTGTAAAACAGGAAGTTACCAGATAAACAAAATGGAATACTTCTACCCCGGTCCTGTAATCTGTACAGATACATTGTAGGTGGCCCTAATGTTCAATTAGACCCAGACCTCAGAAATTAAGGAAATTTGGATTTTTGGGCAACCTTTTTAGTAGGATTTTTTTCAGGCACCATTTCAGATGTGCAGAAACTTTCAGGTGTAAAAACATTAAAAAAAAAGGAAAAGAAAAGAAACCATTTTGGAAGCTGCACCTCTCCAAAAACGCATCTAGGGTTGTAGGGACATTTTTGATTGCCTAATATTAATATATCATGGATGGTGCATTTTTTTTTTCTGTGCCAAATATGGTGTGCCCAGAGTGTGTGCCTGTAGAGAGAACCTTATAAATTGTCATGTCGGCCCTCCTGGGTAGGGAGATACCCACATGTGGCCCTTACCTGCTGTCTGGGCACATGGCACGGCTCAGGAGTGAGGGAGCGCCACTTGGCTTTGAGAGCATAGATTTAGCTGGAATGGTTATTAGTAGTAGTGGTGAGCAAATCGAAGTTGATGAAGTGGAATTCAATCCGAATTTCAGGAAAAATTTGATTTGCAAAGAATCCGATGGATCATCCACAATGCCATGCATGCAGCCAATCAGCAGCCAGCCAGCCCTGTGATGTCACAGCCCTATAAATAGCGGCAGCCATCTTGGATTCAGCCATTTTCCAGTGAAGTGGTGTTATCCAGTCACTGTACGGCGGTGGTATCCAGTCACTGTATGGAGGTGTTATCCAGTCACTGTATGGCGGTGTTATCCAGTCACTGTATGGTGGTGTTATCCAGTCACTGTATGGAGGTGTTATCCAGTCACTGTACGGCGGTGTTATCCAGTCACTGTATGGAGGTGTTATCCAGTCACTGTATGGAGGTGTTATCCAGTCACTGTACGGCGGTGTTATCCAGTCACTGTATGGCGGTGTTATCCAGTCACTGTATGGAGGTGTTATCCAGTCACTGTACGGCGGTGTTATCCAGTCACTGTATGTAGGTGTTATCCAGTCACTGTATGGAGGTGTTATCCAGTCACTGTATGGCGGTGTTATCCAGTCACTGTATGGAGGTGTTATTCAGTCACTGTATGGCGGTGTTATCCAGTCACTGTACAGCGGTGTTATCCAGTCACTGTACAGAGGTATTATCCAGTCACTGTATGTAGGTGTTATCCAGTCACTGTATGGCGGTGTTATCCAGTCACTGTATGGAGGTGTTATCCAGTCACTGTATGGCGGTGTTATCCAGTCACTGTATGGCGGTGGTATCCAGTTACTGAATGGAGGTGTTATTCAGTCACTGTATGGCGGTGTTATCCAGTCACTGTACAGCGGTGTTATCCAGTCACTGTACAGAGGTATTATCCAGTCACTGTATGGAGGTGATATCCAGTCACTGTATGGCGGTGTTATCCAGTCACTGTATGTAGGTGTTATCCAGTCACTGTACGGCGGTGTTATCCAGTCACTGTATGGAGGTGTTATCCAGTCACTGTATGGCGGTGTTATCCAGTCACTGTATGGCGGTGGTATCCAGTCACTGAATGGAGGTGTTATTCAGTCACTGTATGGCGGTGTTATCCAGTCACTGTACAGCGGTGTTATCCAGTCACTGTACAGAGGTATTATCCAGTCACTGTATGGAGGTGTTATCCAGTCACTGTACGGCTGTGTTATCCAGTCACTGTACGGCGGTGTTATCCAGTCACTGTATGGAGGTGTTATCCAGTCACTGTACGGCGGTGTTATCCAGTCACTGTACGGCGGTGTTATCCAGTCACTGTATGGCGGTGGTATCCAGTCACTGTACGGCGGTGTTATCCAGTCACTGTACGGAGGTGTTATCCAGTCACTGTACGGCGGTGTTATCCAGTCACTGTACGGCGGTGTTATCCATTCACTGTATAGTGGTGGTATCCAGTCACTGTATGGAGGTGTTATCCAGTCACTGTATGGAGGTGTTATCCAGTCACTGTATGGCGGTGGTATCCAGTCACTGTATGGCGGTGTTATCCAGTCACTGTATGGAGGTGTTATCCAGTCACTGTATGGCGGTGTTATCCAGTCACTGAATGGAGGTGTTATTCAGTCACTGTATGGCGGTGTTATCCAGTCACTGTACAGCGGTGTTATCCAGTCACTGTACAGAGGTATTATCCAGTCACTGTATGGAGGTGTTATCCAGTCACTGGACGGCTGTGTTATCCAGTCACTGTATGGCGGTGTTATCCAGTCACTGTACGGCGGTGTTATCCATTCACTGTATAGTGGTGGTATCCAGTCACTGTATGGAGGTGTTATCCAGTCACTGTATGGAGGTGTTATCCAGTCACTGTATGGCGGTGGTATCCAGTCACTGTATGGCGGTGTTATCCAGTCACTGTATGGAGGTGTTATCCAGTCACTGTATGGCGGTGTTATCCAGTCACTGTATGGAGGAGTTATCCAGTCACTGTACGGCGGTGTTATCCAGTCACTGTACGGCGGTGTTATCCAGTCACTTTACGGCGGTGTTATCCAGTCAATGTACGGCGGTGGTATCCAGTCACTGTACGGAGGTGTTATCCAGTCACTGTATGGCGGTGTTATCCAGTCACTGTATGGAGGTATTATCCAGTCACTGTATGTAGGTGTTATCCAGTCACTGTACGGCGGTGTTATCCAGTCACTGTATGGAGGTGTTATCCAGTCACTGTATGGCGGTGTTATCCAGTCACTGTATGGCGGTGGTATCCAGTCACTGAATGGAGGTGTTATCCAGTCACTGTATGGCAGTGTTATCCAGTCACTGTACGGCGGTGTTATCCAGTCACTGTATGGAGGTGTTATCCAGTCACTGTATGGAGGTGTTATCCAGTCACTGTATGGCGGTGTTATCCAGTCACTGTACGGCTGTGTTATCCAGTCACTGTACGGCGGTGTTATCCAGTCACTGTATGGAGGTGTTATCCAGTCACTGTATGGAGGTGTTATCCAGTCACTGTATGGCGGTGGTATCCAGTTACTGTATGGCGGTGTTATCCAGTCACTGTATGGAGGTGTTATCCAGTCACTGTATGGCGGTGGTATCCAGTCACTGTGTGGCGGTGTTATCCAGTCACTGTATGGAGGTGTTATCCATTCACTGTATGGCGGTGTTATCCATTCACTGTATGGTGGTGGTATCCAGTCACTGTATGGAGGTGTTATCCAGTCACTGTATGGAGGTGTTATCCAGTCACTGAATGGCGGTGTTATCCAGTCACTGTACGGCGGTGTTATCCAGTCACTGTACAGCGGTGTTATCCAGTCACTGTATGGCGGTGTTATCCAGTCACTGTATGGAGGTGTTATCCAGTCACTGTATGGAGGTGTTATCCAGTCACTGTATGGAGGTGTTATCCAGTCACTGTGTGGCGGTGTTATCCAGTCACTGTATGGAGGTGTTATCCATTCACTGTATGGCGGTGTTATCCATTCACTGTATGGCGGTGTTATCCATTCACTGTATGGTGGTGGTATCCAGTCACTGTATGGAGGTGTTATCCAGTCACTGTATGGAGGTGTTATCCAGTCACTGTATGGAGGTGTTATCCAGTCACTGTACGGCGGTGGTATCCAGTCACTGTATGGCGGTGTTATCCAGTCACTGTACGGCGGTGTTATCCAGTCACTGTATGGCGGTGTTATCCAGTCACTGTTCGGCGGTGTTATCCAGTCACTGTACGGTGGTGTTATCCAGTCACTGTATGGCGGTGTTATCCAGTCATTGTATGGCGGTGTTATCCAGTCACTGTATGGCGGTGTTATCCAGTCACTGTTCGGCGGTGTTATCCAGTCACTGTACGGTGGTGTTATCCAGTCACTGTATGGCGGTGTTATCCAGTCATTGTATGGCGGTGTTATCCAGTCACTGTATGGCGGTGTTATCCAGTCACTGTATGGCGGTGTTATCCAGTCATTGTATGGCGGTGTTATCCAGTCACTGTACGGCGGTGTTATCCAGTCACTGTATGGCGGTGTTATCCAGTCACTGTTCGGCGGTGTTATCCAGTCACTGTACGGTGGTGTTATCCAGTCACTGTATGGCGGTGTTATCCAGTCATTGTATGGCGGTGTTATCCAGTCACTGTATGGCGGTTTTATCCAGTCACTGTATGGCGGTGTTATCCAGTCATTGTATGGCGGTGTTATCCAGTCACTGTATGGCGGTGTTATCCAGTCACTGTATGGCGGTATTATCCAGTATGGTGGTATTATTTAGTCTCTATATGTTGGTGATTATATAGTCAGTAAATCTATTATTATTCGGGGGTAGGGCTGATATCTTTACAGTGTTTACTGTAGATTCCAGCCCATGATACTGTGGAGTGATCCTTGTAGAATGCAGTCCACACCGCTGATCCCCACGACCAGGCTGTGCGCTCTGCCCGCGCTTGCGGTACATTGCAGCCTCCCTTCTCTGCCTCTAGCACTTGGCACTATCATGGCACACAGAGGCCTCTTCCACATCACGTTTTGCCATTCGTCTAATGTATACATAAAATGTACATGTTACCAAATGCCTCAGACTGACACCGTACAGTGGCATCCGTCACCTTAGAGTCCCATTGTAAAAAAATAAAAATAAAAAATATGCGTTACCTTATACGTTTTTTTTTAACAGACTTTGCAGGATACAAAAGCAAAGTGTGCTGCGCGATTGTATCCCTTTGTTCCAATGTATACATGAAACGGAAGGCAAAAATGTGATGTGAACCCTCCCTTACATATGCACACATACGATGCCAGGATAGTCATGGGGGGGGGGGGGGGCCCAGTCAATTCTAGCTACGCCCCAGTAGACACCAGTTGAAGAGTGCTACAGCTTACTGGTGATCTGAAGCCCTTCTCAGTTTGCTGCAGTGTATATGGCGCACGATTATCATTTGTGGGAAGTTTATTATCCCAACTTGGAATAATTTCTGGGTCACAGGGGGCGCATGCTGAGGGTTTGTGCCAGTTGTTATACACCCCAGTGATATGGAGTTCCTCCTGCGACACCCCAGTGATTATTGTTTTTTTTATTTGTGGTGCCTTAGGGAACGGACCTCCTGGAGCGCGCTTCCTTTCATGTTGGTGCCGACACCGGAAGTCCGACAGTTACATTTTTATCCTGTGACCGCCTAATGTCCCTCCAGCCACAGAATCCTACAAAGTCGTTTGCTGTCGGGTGAACGCCTATTGGCTAATTTTTGAGGCCTGTACTGGCAAGTTCTCACAACAATACTTAGTGCACCAATCACTAATGTCTCATGAGACCTTATAAAATGTGAAGTTGTGTGTACCGTAAAAAAATAAATCGCATCATTACAGATTTTTGCAATGGTGCTTTTTTTAAACACTCGATCTGCATATACAGCGATTGTTATAACATGTGGGGGGTTCAGTCAGCACAACCCTGCATGCAGGTGCACATCGCTATGGCGAAATACACATACAAACGCAAAAACACAAATGCAATTGCACTCTGCAACCAGCACTCTGCCCTGCCTCTATGCTGGATGCTGAATGAGGCATTGGTGTACATTTTAGCCAAAGAGTAATAAGCCACTCACCACGTCAAGGTCGCCTCTATGAGTGGTCCCTAACACTAGTACCTACCTGTTATGGGCCATGACAGCCACACAAAGTCCAGGGAGCACAGGTACAGCATGCACGCCAGGCACACTCTGCTTTTAACCCCGTCCAGTGCCATGACAGCTTTTATCGGATCCAGGGATGCAAGTACCAACATGCATGCTGAGCCCACTATATACTTCTCCTGGAGCCAAATGGCTACTGGTAGGCGCTGTAGAAGTAGACTCAGTTTTATACTGACTTTAAAACCAGCCTCCAGGGCAGACTAACTGGTCAGGTTTGCATGACTGCATGGAGATCGCCACGCCTCCAATATATACTACAAAGAAAAAATGTGGGGGGTTCAGTCAGCACAACCCTGTATGCAGGTGCACATCAC
This sequence comes from Bufo bufo, assembly GCF_905171765.1. NCBI lineage: Eukaryota > Metazoa > Chordata > Amphibia > Anura > Bufonidae > Bufo > Bufo bufo. The sequence continues at coordinate 831,088,785 of NC_053390.1, forward strand.
TATGGCGAAATACAGATACAAACGCAAAAACACAAATGCAATAGCACTCTGCAACCAGCACTCTGCCCTGCCTCTATGCTGGATGCTGAATGAGGCATTGGCTGAATGAGGCATTGGTGTACATTTTGGCCAAAGCATAATTAGCCACTCACCACGTCAAGGTCGCCCGCTCAGCATGCATGTTGGTACTTGCATCCCTGGATCCGATGAAAGCTGTCACGGCACCGGACGGGGTTAAAAGCAGAGTGTGCCTGGCGTGCATGCTGTACCTGCGCTCCCTGGACTTTGTGTGGCTATCATGGCCCATAACAGGTAGGTACTAGTGTTAGGGACCACTGATAGAGGCGACTTTGACGTGGTGAATGGCTTATTACGCTTTGGCCAAAATGTACACCAATGCCTTATTCAACATCCAGCATAGAGGCAGGGCAGAGTGCTGATTGTTATAACATGCATGTGAAATTCTTCCTCGACGTCGCATCTGATCGCATCCACGTTTGGTCTGGTGGAAACCCAGTTGCAAATTACATTGCCGATATTTCGCATTGAAAAAAATAATGAATGGAGATTGCAAATTCTAATAATACATCTGGTATGTCACTGTCCATGTTGTGGGACTATTTGTGCACTTCTAGTAAGTATTTGGTTGCTGCAAATATGACCTGAAGGTATTCCAGGTACGCGAACATTTGATCGCGTTCGCAAACTGTCCCGGCCGATGTTCGTCCATCACTACTCTTGTCGTATGCACCTCAAGAACATCGCCAGAATCCATCCTTTTCTTACAGTGGAAACGGCAAAAACTCTTGTTGTTGCCTTGATTCATTCTCATCTTGAATACTGCAACGCATTACTAATCGGTCTCCCTCTCACGAAACTCTCCCCCTTCAGTTTGTCCTAAATGCTGCAGCCAGGCTCATCTAGCCATCCAACCTCTAGACTGATGCTACTAGCCTGTGCCAATCACTTCACTGGTTGCCCATCCACCACAGAATACAGTTCAAACTTCTCACCCACAAAGCTCTCCACAGCGCTGCACCTCCATACATCTCCTCCCTCATCTCCATCTACCACCCTACTCGTGCTCTCCACAGTGCTGCACCTCCATACATCTCCTCCCTCATCTCCATCTACCACCCTACTCATGCTCTCCACAGTGCTGCACCTCCATACATCTCCTCCCTCATCTCCATCTACCACCCTACTCATGCTCTCCACAGTGCTGCACCTCCATACATCTCCTCCCTCATCTCCATCTACCACCCTACTCATGCTCTCCACAGTGCTGCACCTCCATACATCTCCTCCCTCATCTCCATCTACCACCCTACTCCTGCTCTCCACAGTGCTGCACCTCCATACATCTCCTCCCTCATCTCCATCTACCACCCTACTCATGCTCTCCACAGTGCTGCACCTCCATACATCTCCTCCCTCATCTCCATCTACCACCCTATTCCTGCTCTCCACAGTGCTGCACCTCCATACATCTCCTCCCTCATCTCCATCTACCACCCTATTCCTGCTCTCCACAGTGCTGCACCTCCATACATCTCCTCCCTCATCTCCATCTACCACCCTACTCCTGCTCTCCACAGTGCTGCACCTCCATACATCTCCTCCCTCATCTCCATCTACCACCCTATTCCTGCTCTCCACAGTGCTGCACCTCCATACATCTCCTCCCTCATCTCCATCTACCACCCTACTCCTGCTCTCCACAGTGCTGCACCTCCATACATCTCCTCCCTCATCTCCATCTACCACCCTACTCATGCTCTCCGTTCTGTTAGCGACCTAAGATTAATAACCTCCATAATTCGCACCTCTCACTCCCGTCTTCAAGATTTTTCTCGAGCTGCACCTACTCTCTGGAATACTCTGCCCCGGAATATTAGGTCAATTCACAACTTCTCCACCTTCAAACGTGCCTTAAAAACACATCTTTTCAGGCAGGTTTATCAAGCTTCCTAAAATGACTTTTCCCCGACTAAACCTCTCCCCCACCAATGCCTCTGGCCTAAACTCAATCCTCTAGTAGTCCCAAACCCAAAGCAGATCGGCCAGCACCACTCCTGTCAGTTCAATAATGGCTCATATCCTACTTATCACAATCAACTACCTTATGTGTCACCCCCAATTCCTCATAGATTGCAAGCTCTTGCGAGCAGGGCCCTGACTCCTAGTGTTTCAGTTGCATATTAGCCAGTTACTTTTGTTTTGTACATGAACCCTATGAATTTGTAAAGCGCTGCAGAATATGTTTTTTGCTTAAGATACAAAGGAAATGTGTCCTTTTATCTTCAACTTGCTTAATCTGTTCACAGCAGTTTTGACCAGGGTGCCCAGACCTTTGCATGTCACTGTATTCTTCTCCATTTTACAGACATTATCAGAATAAGGGCAAGTTTGCAGTTGCGTTCCGGTATTCCGTTATAGGTCTGGTTTCCGTTATGCAGGATGGAAAACAAAGTTCTGTTATGCTTACACATAGAAATCTATTATGAGGGATCAAATCAGAATGCCTCTTAAAGGCTTCCATTTTGCATTCCGTCCAAGAATTCTGTTATATTCCGTTATAACTCGTTTTCAGTTCATAAAACTAAATATCTCTTTCTTCTACAGACAGTGACATCTGCCAGAAATGTCCTGAAGATCAGTGGCCAGATCCAGGAAAAACAAGATGTCTTCCTAAAGTCTATGAATTTCTCTCATATAAAGAAGATACCGTGGCTTCAGTCTTCTCTATAATTGTGATTCTCTGCTGTGCTGTAACCTGCTACATCATAAGAAAGTTCATCTTACATTGGGACACTCCTCTAGTAAAGGCCAATAACCGGACAGTGAGCTTCATCCTCCTGGTCTCTATCATGTTGAGCTTCCTCTGTGTCTCTTTCTTCCTTGGTTGTCCAGTAGACATAACCTGTAAGATGAGACAAACATCCTTTGGGATTTTCTTCTCAGTTGCACTCTCTTCCGTTTTGGCCAAGACTATCATGGTCTGCATTGCTTTCAAAGCCACCAAACCAGGCAGTTCCTGGAGGAAGTTGTTGGAGATCAGAGTGTCCTATTATGTGGTGGTGATATGTTCCTTCATACAAGTGAAGATCTGTGCTTTTTGGTTGTCAGTCTCTCCTCCATATCAGGAGTTTGACTACCACTCTTATCCTGGGAAGATCATCATTCAGTGTAATGAAGGGTCAGATATCTGGTTCTACTCCATGTTGGGTTATCTGGCACTCCTGGCAGCTGTGAGCCTTGTTCTGGCTTTTATGGTGAGGACATTACCGGACAGTTTTAATGAGGCCAAGTACATCACCTTCAGCATGCTGGTGTTCTGCAGCGTCTGGATCTCCATGATCCCAGCTTATCTGAGCACCAGGGGAAAGAACATGGTGGCTGTGGAGATTTTCGCCATATTGTCCTCATCTGCTGGAATATTAGCCTGTATATTCTTTCCTAAATGTTATATCCTAATAATGAAACCTGAGCTGAACTCCCGAAAACAATTAGTAAAAAAGTAAATTAAATGTAGTCACAATGAAGGATATACCATACAATGCATTGAGAAAGCCGTCAGACCCTTTCCCATTTTCCCATTTTATGTTGTGGCCGTACAGTAAAATATATTTTTTTAAAAATCCAGTTTTCCCTATCGTTCTGCACACAATACTCCATAATGAGAAAGTAAATGTAGAATGTTCAAATTTGTTGAAAAGACATAAACATAAGTATCCAGACCCGTAACTCAAAGCTTAGTTGAAGCCCCTTTGACCGTGATTCCAGGCTCCAGTTTTCTTGCGGATCATGACACAAGGTTTGTACCCCTGATTCTCTGCAATTCTTCTCAAGTTCTGTAAGGTTAGATGGACATTTTCAGGTCTCTCCTGAGATGTTTGGTTGGGTTCAGGGCTCTAGCTGAGCCCTCAAGTATATTCACAGAGTTGTCTCTAAGTCGCTCCTATGCTGTCTTAGCTGTGTGCTTAGGATCATTGTCTCGTTGGAAGGTGAACCTTTGGCCCAATCTGATGCAGAACACTCTGGATCAGGTTTGCTCATTCAGCTTTTTCTCAACCCTGAGCAGTCTCCCTGTCCAGCCACTAAAAAACACCCCCCAACATGTTGCTAATACCACCATGCTTCACTGTAAGGATGGTATTGGGCAGGGGATGGGTAGTGCCTTGTTTCCTCTAGATGGGATGCTTAGAATTGAGGCCAAAAAGATCAATCCTAGTTTCATTAGACCAGAAAAACTTGTTTTTTTAAAGAGTCCTTTAGGTGCTTTTTTTTTTGCAAACTCCAGATGACCTTCATATGTCTTTTACTGAGGAGAGGCTTCTTTCAGGTTACAAATGCTGGAGTGCTACAGTGATTGTTGACCTACTGGAACTTTCTCCCATCTGCACACAGGATCTTTGAAGCTAAGCCAGAGTGATTATTAGGTAATTGATCTCATCTCTATTACCATACTCTTTGAAACTTTTGGTACAACATACATTTTTTGGTCCTCTTCTCCAGATCTGTGCCTCCAAAAATCCAGTGTTTGAGCTCTACAGGCAGTTCTTTTTTCTTGATATGCAGTCAGCTGTGAGACCTTATATAGTGTAGACAAGACTGTCTTTCTAAATTGTTTTCACAGGTGGTCTCCAATCATGTTGAAGAAACATCTCAAAGATTATCCAGAGAAAGAAAAGGCCCCACTGCTAAATTTTAAGGACAATGGTGTGAATACTTATATCCAGGCCAAATTTTAATTTTTACTGTTTAATAAATTAGCAAAAATTGTAAAGTGCTGTTTTTACTTCTCATTATGGGCTTTTGAGTGCAATTTTTATGTTTATTTTAGGACAAGGAGCAGCATAACAAATGTGAGAAAAGTGAAAGGGTCTGAAGACTTTCTGTCTACATGTGACAGTGCCTCACTAGTTATTCCTCTATCCTAAGTTTATCCATCAAGAGCAGGTGCAGGGAAGCACTTGTGGCATCATACTACTGGGAGGCGTGTAACTGCAAGTCCCAGGATCAGAATGTGGAAGTGGATTCTTCCTATGGTGTGATGCTGGGGGTGAAGATAATCTGAACTGGCCTGTGACATATTAGACTGAACTGAGCAATAAAATAATTTAGTTCACAATTTCCTCTGCTTCCTGTCCATAATATGTTGCCTATGGGAAGAGAGGGAAAACTGTGGCCTCTTACTACTGTCGAAAAGCCGGTGTCGACTGTGCTGCTGCTCCTTGCAAAACAACCACCCACATTCTCACTTGCGGATGGTGTGGCATGGGTCTTTCATCTTCCATTACCTTGCCCATTACCACCGTGTTTTTACCAGACATTTTATTCTAAAGCCTAAACAGTCAGTCCGCTGCACAACACGGTGACTACAAGGCTGGAAAACCTGTCACCGTCAGTTCAGGTTGTCAGTAGAGTTGAGCAGACACCTGGATGTTCGGGTTTGACGGGTTCGGCCGAACTTCAGAAAAAAGTTCGAGTTCGGGACCCGAACTTGACCCGAACTTGACCCTGAACCCGAACCCCAAGTCAATGGGGACCTGAACTTTTGAGCTCTAAAATGGCTGTAAAAATGTCATGGAAAGGGCTAGAGGGCTGCAAATGTCGTCAAAATGTGGTTAAGAGCCTGGCAAGTGCTCTGCAAACAAATGTGGATAGGAAAATGACTTTAAATAACATAAAATACGTAAAAATAATAAATAATAATCTTGATCTAGGAGGACGAGGTCCATATGGAGTAGGAGGTTGAGGAGGCGGTGGATGTGGCGGTGCATGTGGAAATGGCGGTGGAGGAGGAGGAGGAGGTAGCCTACACTGCTTTTTGGTTTAAATTTTTTTTGTATTTTTTTAAATTAGAGTACACCCCAAAACATTGGGAAATATAGCCTGTGATAACCCCCTCCAGTCGTGCTAAACACACGTTCAGACAGTACACCGGCTGCAGGGCAGGCCAGCACCTCCAAGGCGTAAAGGGCAAGCTCAGGCCATGTGCCCAATTTGGAGACCCTGAAGTTGCAGGGGGGCAGACCCCTGTCAGTCAGTTCGTGTAGGCGTGTGCACACTTACTGCCCCACCATGTCGCACGTCCCCGTGATGTTCACGATTAGTGTTGAGCGAACAGTTCGAGCATAGTTCGGGTCCGTACCGAATTTTGGGGTGTTCGTGACACGGACCCGAACCCGAACTTTTTCGTAAAAGTTCGGGTTCGGGTTCGTCGTTCGGCATGTATTTTGGCGCATTTTGAAAGGCTGCAAAGCAGCCAATCAACATGCATCATACTACTTGCCCTAAGATGCCATCGCAGCCATGCCTACTATTGGCAAGGCTGTGATTGGCCAAGTGCAGCATGTGACTCAGCCTCTTTATAAGCTTGTGCGCACGTCGGGACGTGCTCACTCCCGATGTGAATAGAACAGGGATAGACGCAGCTGATGCTAGGGCGAGATTAGGCAGGGATAATTGAATAACTGGAAGCAAATTTCTCTCCTCCACCTGTGATTCATCTGAACAACTGCAGCTGAGCTGCTTTTTTGATAGGGATTGGCTATTTTTAGAGTGGCCAGAGTGATTTTTCCATCCACATGTACCTGGGCTGACCGCCGGCCGCCATTTTGCGACTTGTAGTGCTGCAGCAGAAGCTGCCACAGTGTGCATTCCAAAGCTCCAAACAAGTCAGACATCTACACCTGGGATTCAGACCAATAGCGATTTAGCAGCACAGTCCAAGGCTATTTTTTTTAAAGGTTGTGCAGACCATTTTGTGGCACATGTTACTGGGCTGATAGGCGGCGGCCATCTTGGGACTAGTGCTGCAGCACAATCTCTCCCAACGTCCATTAATCACTTGTAATAGTGGTCTGTGCCATAGAAATCCTACATCAGGGACTTGGGTGTGCTTGTGTCACCCCTACTAATACCAGTCCACCTGTAATCCATACAGTGAAAAGCCATAAAGAATTCCAGTGAGGGAATTTTTTTTTTATTTAAAAAAGGCCAAGTTAGTTTATCTGGCGTTCAATATACTAGATACAGTTAGGCCTGCGTTTCATACATCTGGAATTAGCAAACTAATGTGCTGGGGTTGGGAAAACATATATGTACCCATACTAGAATCTGTCAAAGAAAGCGGTACTCACATATAACCAGGGCCGGATTAACGTAGGGGCTGATGGAGCTGCAGCTCCAGGCCCCTACCATAAAATAGGCCCATCTGCCAGCCAAAAGGCCGTCGGGAGGGTTAAAAGTCCTCTGTTGTACACAGCGCAGCGTCACATAGCAGCACACAGACAATGACGCTGGCAGCAGGGAGCCTGAGGGAGGGACTCGGGAGGAGCGTAATCTGATCCTAGAGTGGAAGCTGCTTCTGCCAGCCCCTCCCCTCCCCGCCCACCAACCAATCAGATCTGAGCCGTCTGAGTAGTACAGGGAGTCTTCACAGGTCCTGTAAGGGAACTGCACAGTGTAAAGTGTAGTTCCCAGGTTAGAACAGTGCATCTGCCAGGACCTGTGATGACATCATCTTCAGCATCACAGGTCCTGCAGAATCTAGCAAAGGAACTGCACCAAAAATGGTGTAGTTCCTAGGTTTGAAAGGTACATCTGCCAGGACCTGTGATGACATCATCACAGGTCCTTCAACCCCTAACAGCAAGTATTAGAAGTTCACAAGCAGCTCTGCATTGATCCATACAGACTGGAATGGAGTGGTAAGAGGAGGTCCTCCACTTTTCATCATTTACCTCCCCTCCATGCCCTGTTTTTACTCATTGCACACTCATGTATAATACTTCAGACAAGTACAGTGACCACAACCTCATGTACTTCACACACACAGTGGCCATAATGTATAACTGACCACATATTTCTATAAACACTGCATCTACAGTATTATACCTTGTATGCCTCACATCTATATATATATACACACACACACTGCATATATTAAACAGTATTATAGATGCAATATGTACAGATATATAATATATATTGCAGTGTACTGATATGTGAGGTACAAGGTATAATATATGCAGTGTGTATAGATATATTGTATATACAGCAGTGTACTGATATGTGAGGTATGAGGTATAATATATGCAGTGTGTATAGATATATTGTATATACAGCAGTGTACTGATATGTTAGGTACGAGGTATAATAGATGGTGTGTACAGGTATATTGTATATACAGTATTGGATTGATATGTGAGGTACGAGCTGTAATTTATACCTCACATATCAGTACACTGCTGTATACACTATATACCTGAACACACTGCATATATTATACCACGTTCCTCACATATCAGTACACTGCTGTATATACTATATACCTGAACACACTGCATATATTATACCACGTTCCTCACATATCAGTACACTGCTGTATATACTATATATCTGTACACACTGCATCTATTATACCTCGTACCTAACATATCAGTACACTGCTGTATATACTATATATCTGTACACACTGCATCTATTATACCTCGTACCTCACATATCAGTACACTGCTGTATACACTATATCTATTATGCCTCTTTTGTGTGCCAGGCCTGTTTTGTAATCCGAATCCGGCCCTGATGGCATAAATTATAAAACAGCAGCGAACATAGTTCATGGAGCAAAGAGAGAGGCCTGGAATGGGTAGTGGGAGGGGCTATAAAAGGGGAATGGGGGCCCAATTTAGATTCTTGCTATGGGGCCCAGTGATTTCTATGTACGCCTTTGACAGGAGCAGAGAGATAAGAGAAGTGACAGGACACAGAGTTTAGATTACAGGTTGAATTAACCCTTTAGGATCAAATTGGCTTCTCAGGAGATATATATGTTAAAGGCATCTCATTCAGTAGCTATATAACTAAGGGTGGGTTCACATCTCCTTTATGGATTCCGTTAGGTGGGGACTGTGGGGACTATTTTATTATCAGCCAGTGACTGTGTTACTGTAATACTGTTATCAGCACATAGTTTTCCCTGTGCTGCATTCATATTTCACTTCACTTGGTTCGTTGTACTACTGTCAGTGTCAGACTGTTGTCACTGTGGGTAACAATGCACAACAGACAACAATGCACACCACAGTGACAGCTCCTGACTCCTGTCCTGAGTACTCCTGTCCGGCGTCAGCCTCAGCTTCCCTTCACTATCACTATAATCAATCACTCTTCCTGATCCTGACTCACTCATAGAGAGCTGAAGAGCCGACTGAGTCAGCAGAAGCAAGTGATTCGAATGGATAGCATCTGCGCATGCGCACCGGCACCTAGAGTCTTCGGTTCACTTGCGAGTCAGCTCAGCAGTCAGTGACTCAGCAAGTGAACCGAAGATCCGATTCATGAACCGATTCATCTGAAAGATCCGAACTTCCCATCACTACTGAGGTCATATCCGGCGGGCCGCGGCATTACAGGAACAGCACCAGCTGCTCTGACGTCCTGCCGCCGGATATACGTCACAGGATATCCGGCGGCAGGACGTCAGAGCAGCTGGTGCGGTTCCTGTAATGCCGGCCCGCTGGATATGACCTCAGTGCGCCCGCGGTTATCCCTCCTGCACGCTGCGCTGTGTACAACCTGCTCAGCAGTTTCGACCAGCACACGGCCCACAGCGCTCAGCCACACCAGCCCGTGGGACAGCAGGAGCTTCTGGAGCAGGGCAGGTATCAGATAAACTCATCCAGTTGGAAGGGAGGGCAATCATAGTGCTGTTATGATTTATGGACACAGCTCTCAGCATGCTTAGCCAGCCTTCTATCTGGCTTTGCATCTTGAGAGTCACAGTCCACAGGCTGTTTCTGAGCCAGATAGAAGGCTGGCTAAGCATGCTGAGAGCTGTGTCCATAAATCATAACAGCACTATGAAAATTACTGACTGGCTAAGCATGCTGAGAGCTCAGTCTAAATAACATAACACATTAAAGAAATTACTGTTTCTAGCTGCTAGTCCACAGCTAGTCCACAGCTAGTCCACAGCAGCTAGAAACAGTCATTTCTTTAAAGGGATTCTGTCACCAGGTTTGACCCTTGTCAGCTAAAAATATGCTGATGTTCAGGGCGTCTTCACGATTCCTAATGTGGGCTTATAAATGTCATCTGTGGGCTTATTTAGCTAAAAAACAGCTTTTACTAACCTGTCAGTCAAACAAATAAGGTGCCCAAGAAGTGTTAATGGATGCAAGGTGCCGGCCGCACCCACCGCCGTTCGTGCCCAGCGCCGCCTTTCCGGACTTCTGCGCCGCCTCCTAATCCTCTGTGCCGCCTCTCGCTCTCCCTCCCTCCCCCCTCCTTCTGCTGTAAGATCTCGCGCTTGCGCACAGGGCTCTGCCTGATGCGCCCGTGCAGACTTCTCCATTTGGCTTCTTACAGCGAAGTGCGCATGCGCCGGCACTTCGCTCAACCCCTGTATGCGCGAGATCTTACAGCAGGAGGAGGGGGGAGGGAGGGAGAGCGAGAGGCGGCACAGAGGATTAGGAGGCGGCGCAGAAGTCCGGAAAGGCGGCGCTGGGCACGAACGGCGGCGGCTGCGGCCGACACCTTGCATTCATTAACATCCCCTTGGGCACCTTATTTGTTTGACTGACAGGTTAGTAAAAGCTGTTTTTTAGCTAAATAGGCCCACAGATGACATTTATAAGCCCACATTAGGAATCGTGAAGACGCCCTGTACATCAGCATATGTTTAGCTGACAGGGGTGAAACCTGGTGACAGAATCCCTTTAATGTGTTATGTTATTTAGACACAGCTCTCAGCATGCTTAGCCAGCCTTCTATCTGACCGGCTAAGCATGCTGAGTGCTGTGTCCATAAATCATAACAGCTCCATGAAAATTACTGTTTCTAGCTGCTGTTGTCCACAGTCCACAGCAGCTAGAAAACAGTAATCTTCATAGTCATGTTAAATGATCACTATAGTGTCAGGAAAACAAAGCGGTTTTCCTGACACTATAGTGCCCTGAGGGTGCCCCCACCCTCAGGGTCCCCCTCCATGTTGCCAAGATAGACGCCAAATGAAGGGGTAGTTGCAGGAACAAAATACTTTAATGGTATCGATAAAATATATATGTAATTAATACACTGAGTGCAGTTCCATAAAAAGGCCCAGCAAAATCCTCAGCACCAGGCCCATGATGCTCTTAATCCGGCCCTGCATATAACAGTCATTCCATCTGTAATCCATACAGTCAAAAGACTGAAAGTATTCCAGTGAGGGGATTTTGCTTATAAAAAATAATATATTTCATTGTGGTGCGAATTGAATCGCAACAATGAAGAAAAATACTATTAAGGGACGAGGACGCGGTCGTGGTGGTGTCCGTGGAGCCTCTGTTGCTGGTAGAGGACGTGGCCGTTCGGCCCCAGGCGCACACAGTAGGGAACGAACTCCCTCAACTAGCCGGCAGAATGTACCGCAATATCTCGTGGGGCCCAATGCCGCTCTTAGGATGGTAAGGCCTGAGCAGGTACAGGCATTAATCGATTGGGTGGCCGACAGTGCTTCCAGCACGTTCACCACATGGTCTTCCACCCAGTCTTCTGCGGAAAGCGCACAGGTGGCACCTGAAAACCAAGCCCATCAGTCTGTCACATCACCCCCAAGCATATCAGTGAAACGGTCTGAGCCACAAGTTATGCAGCAGTCTCTTCTTCTGTTTGAAGACTCTGCTTCCAGGGTTTCCCAGGGGCGTCCACCTAGCCCTTCCCCAGTGGAGGAAGACATACCATGCACTGACGCACAACCACTTATGTCTCCAGATGAAGAGGACATGGGAATACCACCACAGCAGAGTCACCGACTCTCTGATGATGACGAAACACAGGTGCCCACTGCCGCGTCTTTTTGCAGTGTGCAGACTGAACAGGAGGAGGTCAGGGAGGGAGACTGGGTGGAAGACGATGCAGAGGACGATGAGGTCTTAGACCCCACATGGACTGAAGGTCGTGGCGATGACTTTCACAGTTCAGAGGAAGAGGTAGTGGTGAGACCGAGACAACAGCGAAGCCAAAGAGGGAGCAGGGGGCCAAAGCAGACGAGCCGCCGCCCCCAGAGTTCGCCTGCTACTGGACATCGCCAACAGGGACCCAGCCCCACAAAGGCAGCTTCAAAGAGTTCCCTGGCATGGCACTTCTTTAAACAATGTCCTACCGACAAGACCCGAGTGACTTGCACGCTCTGCCATCAGAGCCTGAGGCGAGGCATTAACGTTCTGAACCTCAGCACAACCTGCATGACCAGGCATCTACATGCAAAGCATGAACTGCAGTGGGGTACACACCTTAAAAACCAGGCACTCGCTGAGGCTCCCCCTGCTCCCTCTACCGCTGCTGCCTCGGCTTCCGCCTCGAGAGGAATGTTGCCACCTGCCGAGCAGCAAACAGAGGATGTGCCACCGACACCACCGCCACCGTCAACTAGCGTCTCCACTATATCACACAGCAGCGTTCAGCTCTCAATATCTCAAACCTTAGAGAGGAAGCGCAAATTCCCCCCGAGTCACCCTCGAGCCCTTGGCCTGAACGCCAGCATTTCTAAACTGCTGGCCTTTGAAATGCTGTCATTCCGGCTGGTGGACACAGACAGCTTCAAACAGCTGATGGCCATGGCTGTCCCGCAGTATGTGGTTCCCAGCCGCCACTACTTCTCCAAGACAGCCGTGCCTTCCCTGCACATGCAAGTGTCCGATAAAATCAAGTGTGCACTGCGCAACGCCATTTGTGGCAAGGTCCACCTAACCACAGATACGTGGACCAGTAAGCACGGCCAGGGACGCTATATCTCACTAACTGCACACTGGATGAATGTAGTGGCGGCTGGGCCCCCGGCGGACAGTTCCTTGGCGCACGTCCTTCCGCCCCCTAGGATCGCAGGGCATCATTCTCTGCCTCCTGTAGCCTCCTCCTCCTACTCGGCTTCCTCCTCCACTGCTTCCACCAGCTCATCCGGTCAGCCACACACCTTCACCACCAACTTCAGCACAGCCCGGGGTAAACGTCAGCAGGCCATTCTGAAACTCATATGTTTGGGGGACAGGCCCCACAGCGCAAAGGAGTTGTGGCGGGGTATTGAACAACAGACCGACGAGTGGTTTCTGCCGGTGGGCCTCAAGCCAGGCCTGGTGGTATGCGATAATGGGCGAAATCTCGTGGCAGCTCTGGGACTAGCCGGTTTGACGCACATCCCTTGCCTGGCGCATGTGCTGAACTTGGTGGTGCAGAGGTTCATTCACCACTACCCCAACATGTCAGAGCTGCTGCATAAAGTGCGGGCCGTCTGTGCGCGCTTCCGCCGTTCACATCCTGCCGCTGCTCGCCTGTCTGCGCTACAGCGGAACTTCGGCCTTCCCGCTCACCGCCTCATATGCGACGTGCCCACCCGGTGGAACTCCACCTTGCACATGCTGGAGAGACTGTGCGAGCAGCAGCAGGCCATAGTGGAGTTTCAGCTGCAGCACGCTCGCGTCAGTCGTACTGCCGAACAGCACCACTTCACCACCAATGATTGGGCCTCCATGCGAGACCTGTGTGCCCTGCTGCGCTGTTTCGAGTACTCCACCAACATGGCCAGTGGCGATGACACTGTTATCAGCGTTACAATACCACTTCTATGTCTCCTTGAGAAAACACTTAGGGCAATGATGTTAGAGGAGGTGGCCCAGGTGGAGGAGGAGGAGGAGGATGAGGGCTCGTTTCTAACACTTTCGGGCCAGTCTGTTCGAAGTGGCTCAGAGGGAGGTTTGTTTAAGCAGCAGAGGACAGGTTCACAAGTCGCCAGCCAAGGCACTGTACTGGAGGACGAGGAGGATGAGGAGGAGGAGGTGGAGGGGGACGAGGATGACGCAAGTTCACAGCGGGGTGGCAGCCCAGGCCCATCACTGGTGCGTGGCTGGGGGGATACGGTGGACGATGACGATACGCCTCCCACAGAGGACAGCTTGTCCTTACCCATGGGTAGCCTGGCCCACATGAGCGAATATATGCTCCAATGCCTGCGCAACGACAGCAGAGTTGCCCACGTTTTAACGTGTGCAGACTACTGGGTGGCCACCCTGCTGGATCCCCGGTATAAAGACAATGTGCCCACTTTAATTCCTGAACTGGAGCGCGACCGTAAGATGCGCGAGTACAAGCGCACGCTGATAGAGGCGCTCTTGAGAGCATTCCCACATGTCACAGGGGAACAGGTGGAAGGTGAAGGCAGAGGAGTGGCAAGAGGTCGCCAACGCAGCTGTGTCACGGCCAGCTCATCTGAGGGCAGGGTTAGCATGGCAGAAATGTGGAAAAGTTTTGTCTCCACGCCACAGCTATCTGCACCGACACCTGATACGGAACGTGTTAGCAGGAGGCAGCATTTCACTAACATGGTTGAACAGTATGTCTGCACACCCCTCCACATCCTGACGGATGGTTCGGCCCCATTCAACTACTGGGTTTCGAAATTGTCCACGTGGCCAGAGTTAGCATGTTATGCCTTGGAGGTGCTTTCCTGCCCGGCGGCCAGCGTTTTATCTGAACGCGTATTCAGCACGGCAGGGGGCGTCATTACTGACAAGCGCAGCCGCCTGTCCACAGCCAACGTGGACAAGCTGACCTTCATAAAGATGAACCAGGCATGGATCCCACAGGACCTGTCCCTCCCTTGTGCAGAGTAGTCCTTATTAACTGCCTAAAACATGTCTTGTTGTGCTACGGGCCACTTCTTTATTTGATACAAATTTTATGAAACCCACAGTTGAATGAAACTCTTCTCTGTCTGGGCGCCGGGGCCTAACCAGATGAAAGTGGCCGGTTAAACTAACGGGTGACATGAAGCCATAACCTCTGCCATGCTACCTCTGTCTTCTGTCTGGGTGCTGAGGCCTAAGTCAAATAAAGCGGTCTTCTGCTGTGCTGGGGGATATGAAGCTAATCTCTGACCTCTCTCCTCTGTCTGGGTCCAAAGGCCTAAATCACTGAAAGAGGCCTTCTCCTGTGGTGTGTGATATGATGCCAGAATATGTGCTGTGGGGCCTCTCTCCTCTGGTTGTGCCATCTGACATGGTTGCCGGGGTCCCATTAAATTGGGGCCTACTCCTGTGGTGGGTGATCTAAATGCCTGATTCTCTGCTTTGAAACCTCTCTCCTCTGTCCGGGTGTAGGGGTCAAAGTCTGTCAAAGTCGCCTTCTCCTGTGCTGATTGATATAAAGCTTATGCTTGTGCCATCTGACATGGTTGCCGGGGTCTGATTCAATGGTGGCCTACTCCTGTGGTGGGTGATCTAAATGCCTGATTCTCTGCTGTGTAACCTCTCTCCTCCGTCTGGGTGTAGGGGTCAAAGTAACTAAATGGTGGCCTACTCCTGTGGTGGGTGATATGATGCCTGGTTCTCTGCTGTGGGACCTCTCTCCTTTGTCTGGGTGCTGTGGTCAAAATAATAGTAAGTGACCTTCTCCATTGGTGGGTGACTTGAAGCCTGATTCTGTGCTATGGGACCTCACTCCAATTAATATTGTTTAATTTTTATTTATTTTATGTTAACTCATCATTTCCCTATCTACATTTGTTTGCAGGGGATTTAACTACATTTTGCTGCCTTTTGCAGCCCTCTAGCCCTTTCCGGGTGTGTTTTACAGCCTTTTTAGTGCCCAAAAGTTCGGGTCCCCATTGACTTCTATGGGGTTCGGGTTCGGGATGAAGTTCGGGTCGAGTTCGGATCCCGAACCCGAATATTTTTCGAAAGTTCGGCCGAACTCGTCGAACTCGAACATCCAGGTGTTCGCTCAACTCTATTCACGATCCAATTGGATATCTGCTCTATCAACTTTCGATGTTCTTTTATGCGCCTACCATGGTGATCACGCGTGGCGGGGAATCAGGGTTCCAGGCCAGAGAGGGAACGTGAGAAAGAGAGACCACATCCAAGGGAGGATTCATTTTTTCAAATTTAAAATTATAGAGTTGAATTATGGGAGAAATTATTAAAGCGTAAAAGTGGGACAACTTTTCAAAGTTTAAAGGGAACCTGTCACCAGTTTTATGGTGTAATAACTAAGGGCAACATAAATAAGTGATTGATTCTCTTAGCACAATGCTCGGTCACTTTCTTTAATTGACCCAGTCAATCTGCCAACATCTTGTACTGAAAAGCTCCAGCTGATAATGATGAGTCATGAATATTCATGAGCTCCTGACTCTCCCCGCCCACCTGCTGCTGAATGACAGTTTGTTTTCATAGGAACCAGCAGCAGGTGGGCAGGGGAGTGGCTATAGCTCTGAATTAAATATACGCTGGACTCAATGACATCATGCCGGACTCAAATCAGCTCATTAGCATGTGGCATGCGGCATCTTTGTGTGTATATTATGAGGTAACCATCTGTCACGCCAGTAAGTGAATACATCTAAAGCACTTTTTAGTAGTTAATGATTGTATATAATTAGTTAGATTATAATCAAATATCCACATGACAGGTTCCCTTTAAGCATTGAATGAAAGGATGTGTCGCGCATTAATTAATGAAGAATGTCTTCAATTTTATTCCCTGTCAACTATGCAGAGCAGGGGTTTCTATCCGGCAAAATTAGAAAAATGTCACCTGACAATGTAATTGACGATTTTTTTAAATTTATGTTCCTGTCACCTCTGCAGAGGTGCCCCAGTGAAGTCCACCATCCATTTGGATATCTTCTCTATCAACTTTCGATGTTCTTTTCTGAGCCTACCATGTTGATCACGGTTATCGGCGAATCAGGGTTCCACGCCGGAGAGGGAGCAGGAGAAAAAGAGAACTAATTTAAGGGAGATAAATTTATTAAATTTTTTTGGGATCGAGCAGAAATGTGGGAAAAGCTATTGAGGCGCAAATGTGGGACAAATTACAGAAGCCCAAATGTGGGCCAAAAGAGTCAAGCTGAAATGTGGGACAAAGTATTGAAGCTTAAATGTGGTTGAACTTGTTTAAGTTTAAGCATTGAAACAGGGGTTTATTCACGTCTAAAATTGTATAATGTCAACCCAAGAATGTAACAGAAAAATTACAGAAATTAATTAACCTGTCTACTTGGTAGAGCAGGGGTCTATGACAGAAAACAATTGTTTATTGTCCCCCGAAAATGTAAAATAAAAATTATTAAAATGTATTAAGCTGTCAACTAGGTAGAGGAGGGGTATATTACACCCAAAAATTGGTGAATTTTACCCTAAAATGTAACTGACAAATGTTATTTTTTTTTTTACTGGTCTAATAGGTATAGCAGTGGTACTATACACCCAAAAATTAGTGAATTTCAACAGAAAATGTAAATGACAATTTTTATTTTTATATTTTTTACCGGTCTACTAGGTATAGCAGTGGTAAATCACACCCAAAAATTGGTGAATTTCACCCGAAAATGTAAATGTAATTTTTTTTTTTTAAACGTCTACTAGGTATATCAGTGGTACTATACACCCAAAAATTAGTGAATTTCACCCGAAAATGAAAATGACAATTTTTTTTATTTTTTTTAACCTGTCTACTAGGTATAGCAGTGGTACTATACACCCAAAAATAGTGGTAAAATTACATAAAATAAAATACGTACAAATAATTTATTTTTTTTATTTATGAGGGGGAGTTCCATATGGAGTAGGAGTTTGAGGAGGCGGTGGACATAGTGGAGTAGGTGGAAGCGGCGGTGGAGGAGGATGAGATAGCCAACACTGTTTTTTGGTTTTAATATTTTTTTTTTTAATTAGGGTACACTTTAAAAGAGTGTGAAATATCCAAAATACAAGAATGAGCAATTGTGCTGCAATATAACAATGGCTGGTTAGTGCCAGTATACATGTCTATTCTGCACAAGGTACGAACAAGTCCTGAGGGATCCATGCCCGATTCATTTTAATGAATGTGAGGTTGTCCACATTGGCTGTGGACAGGCGGCTACGCTTGTCTGTGATAACACCCCCTAAACACACGTTCAGATAATACACTGGCTGCAGGGCAGGCCAGCACCTCCAAGGCGTAAACGGGAAGCTCAGGCCATGTGCTCAATTTGGAGACCCAGAAGTTGAAGGGGGCAGACCCGTCATTCAGTACGTGTAGGCGTGTGCACACATACTGCTCCACCATGTTGGTGAAATGCTGCCTCCTGCTAAGACGTTCCATATCAGCTGGTGGTGCTGGTTGTTGTGGCGTGCTGACAAAGCTTTTCCACATTTCGGCCATGCTAACCCTGCCTTCTGAGGTGCTGGCTGTGCCCCAGCTGCGTTGTCGACCTCTTCCTCATCCTCTGCCTTCGCCTTGTGCTTCCACTGTGCCCCCGCTGTCAGGTGCATCGCGCATCTTACGAGCACGCTCCAGTGACGGAATTAAGGACGGTGCGGTGCAGCGTGGCCACCCAGTAATCAGCACAAGTTAGAATGTGGGCAACTTGGCGGTCGTTGCGGAGACACTGCAGCATGTAATCGCTCATGTGTGCCAGGCTGCCCAGAGGCAACGACAAGCTGTCCTCTGTGGGAGGTGTATCGTCTGTGTCCTCTGTATCCCCCCATCCACGCACCAGTGATGGCCATGAGCTGGTCTGGGTGCCACCGTGCTGAGAACATGGTTCCTCCTCCTCCATCTCCTCCTCCTCATCCTCCACCTTGTCATCCTCCAGAACTGTGTCCTGGCTGGACAATTGTGTACCTTGAGTTTGTGGGTGCAGGAAACCAACCTCGGAGCCACTTATGAATGACTGGCCTGAAACGCTACGAAATGATTCCTCTTCTTCCTCCTCCTCCTGTACCACATCCTCTTTCATCATCGCCAGGAGCTTTTTTTCAAGGAGGCATAGAAATGGGATAGTAACTCTGAGTACGGCGTTATCGGCACTGGCCATGTTGGTGGAGTACTCGAAACAGCGCAACAAGGAACATAGGTCTCGCATGGAGGCCCAGTCATTGGTGGTGAAGTGGTGCTGTTCCGCCGAGCGACGCACCTGTGCGTGCTGCAGCTGAAACTCCACTATCGCCTGCTGCTGCTCGCACAGTCTAACCAGCATGTGCAAGGTGGAGTTCAACCTTGTGGGTACTTCGCATATGAGGCGGTGAGCGGGAAGGCCGAAGTTACACTGCAGCACTGAAAGACGAGCAGCGGCAGGATGTGAACGCCGGAAGCGCGAACAGACGGCCCACACTTTATGCAGCAGCTCTGACATGTCGGGGTAGTTGCGAATGAACTTCTGCACCACCAAATTCAGCACATGCGCCAGGCAAGGGATGTGTGTCGAACCGGCTAGTCCCAGAGCTGCAACGAGATTTCGCCAATTATCGCACACCACCAGGCCCGGCTTGAGGCTCACCGGCAGCAACCACTCGTCGTTCAGTTGTTCTATACCCCGCCACAACTCCTGTGCGGTGTGGGGCCTGTCCCCCAAACATATGAGTTTCAGAATGGCCTGCTGACGTTTACCCCGGGCTGTGCTGAAGTTGGTGGTGAAGGTGTGTGGCTGACTGAATGAGCAGGTGGAAGAAGAGGAGGAGGAAGCTGAGTAGGAGGAGGAGGAGACAGGAGGCAAAGAATGTTGCCCTGCGATCCTTGGCGGCGGAAGGACGTGCGCCAAACAGCTCTCCGCCTGGGGCCCAGCCGCCACTACATTTACCCAGTGTGCAGTTAGGGAGATATAGCGTCCCTGGCCGTGCTTACTGGTCCATGTATCTGTGGTTAGGTGGACCTTTGCCCAGATGGCGTTGCGCAGTGCACACTTGATTTTATCGGATACTTGGTTGTGCAGGGAAGGCACGGCTCTCTTGGAGAAGTAGTGGCGGCTGGGAACAACATACTGTGGGACAGCAAGCGACATGAGCTGTTTGAAGCTGTCTGTGTCCACCAGCCTGAATAACAGCATTTCATAGGCCAGTAGTTTAGAAATGCTGGCATTCAGGGCCAGGGATCTAGGGTGGCGAGGTGGGAATTTACGCTTTCTCTCAAATGTTTGTGAGATGGAGAGCTGAACGCTGCCGTGTGACATGGTTGAGATGCTTGGTGACGCAGGTGGTGGTGTTGGTGGTACATCCCATGTTTGCTGGGCGGCAGGTGCCAACGTTCCTCCAGAGGCGGAGGAAGAGGCCGAGGCGGCGGCAGCAGCAGAAGAGGCCGAGGCGGCAGCAGTAGAAGAGGTAGCAGGGGGAGCCTGAGTGACTTCCTTGTTTTTAAGGTGTTTACTCCACTGCAGTTCATGCTTTGCATGCAGGTGCCTGGTCATGCAGGTTGTGCTAAGGTTCAGAACGTTAATGCCTCGCTTCAGGCTCTGAAGCACAGCGTGCAAACCACTCGGGTCTTGTCGTCAGCACATTGTTTGAAGAAGTGCCATGCCAGAAAACTCCTTGAAGCTGCCTTTGGGGTGCTCGGTCCCAGATGGTGGCGGTCAGTAGCAGGCGGAGTCTCTTGGCGGCGGGTGTTCTGCTTTTGCCCACTGCTCCCTCTTTTGCTACGCTGTTGGCTCGGTCTCACCACTGCCTCTTCCTCCGAACTGTGAAAGTCAGTGGCACGACCTTCATTCCATGTGGGGTCTAGGACCTCATCGTCCCCTGCATCGTCTTCCACCCAGTCTTGATCCCTGACCTCCTGTTCAGTCTGCACACTGCAGAAAGATGCAGCAGTTGGCACCTGTGTTTCGTCATCATCAGAGACGTGCTGAGGTGGTATTCCCATGTCCTCATCATCAGGAAACATAAGTGGTTGTGCGTTAGTGCATTCTATCTCTTCCACCCCTGGGGAAGGGCTAGGTGGATGCCCTTGGGAAACCCTGGTAGCAGAGTCTTCAAACAGCATAAGAGACTGCTGCATAACTTTAGGCTCAGACAGTTTCCCTGATATGCATGGGGGTGATGTGACAGACTGATGTGCTTGGTTTTCATGCGCCATCTGTGCGCTTTCTGCAGAAGACTGGGTGGGAGATAATGTGAACGTGCTGGATGCACTGTCGGCCACCCACTAATGCCTGTACCTGCTCAGGCCTTACCATCCTTAGAACGGCATTGGGCCCCATCAAAAATCCCTGTAAATTCTGGCGGCTACTGGGACCTGAGGTAGTTGGTTCACTAGGACGTGTGGCTGTGGCAGAACGGCCACGTCCTCTCCCAGCACCAGAGGGTCCACTAACACCACCACGTCCATGTCCACGTCTGCGTCCGCGTCCCTTACTAGATGTTTTCCTCATTGTTACCGTTCACCACAATAAGAAAAATATTATTCGGGCCAATGTATTGAATTAAAATTCAGGCCTTTTTTTACAGACACCTAACACTATCTGGCTATCTATTTAGGTACCGTATTACACTAATACAGGCACACAAGTAATGACAGATTTAGCTGAATATAAATGTGAGGCCTATTTTTTAGGCGCTGGGTGACAGGTATACGTTTAAATCACAGAATTAGACTTGTATCTGCACTGTAGCGTGTGTGTGAAGTTATTGAGAATGACACTATCAGCACCTTGAATCTAATATACCCTTTTAGGGATAGATTTAAAGTAGGTCTGATACAGCAGAAACCACTAATTTTGAGAATGGCAAATTTGGGAATTGTTTTTCAACCCAGAACAAAAACTGCGCTTTTACGGTCACTAAAAATAACTTGACCAGCTAAAACAGTACTGATTTGGAGGAATATAAATGTCAGGCCTATTTTATAGGCGCTGGGTGACAGGCCAAAAAATAACCACACTATTGATGGTTAAATGCACTTGATGAAAGCTTGACCCTGATGTAGGATATAGCAAAAAATAACCACACTATTGATGGTTAAATGCACTTGATGAAAGCTTGACCCTGATGTAGGATATAGCAAAAAATAACCACACTATTGATGGTTAAATGCACTTGATGAAAGCTTGACCCTGATGTAGGATATAGCAAAAAATAACCACACTATTGATTGTTAAATGTACTTGGTGGTAGCTTGTGCTGGCGCACCACAAGCCACAAAATTTCCGCCGATCACCCCAGAAAAAAGTGACTGAAAAACGCTCTGCGCAGCCTAAAAACAGTGAGCAATTGAATAGCAGCAGTTCAATGATCCACAGCTGGAGATCGATCACTGAATGAAGTCTTTTGGAGGAGTTAATCTGCCTAATCTCGCCCTAACGTCGCAGCTGGAACCTCTCCCTACGCTTGTATCAGCAGAGTGACGTGCAGCGCTACGTGACCCAAGCTTATATAGAGGCTGGGTCACATGGTGCACTGGCCAATCACAGCCATGCCAATAGTAGGCAAGGCTGTGATGGCCTCTTGGGGCAAGTAGTATGATGCTTGTTGATTGGCTGCTTTGCAGCCTTTCAAAAAGCGCCAAGAAAGCGCCGAACACCAAACCCGAACCCGGACTTTTACGAAAATGTTCGGGTTCGGGTCCGTGTCATGGACACCCCAAAATTCTGTACGAACCCAAACTATACAGTTCGGGTTCGCTCATCCCTAACCACTACGTAATTTTGTCCAGCCCGCGAAAAGTACTCCACCACATATAACTGCACCGCTGAACGGCAATTAGGCCCTAATTTTTTTCGATTTTTACACAATTAGCTTTTCAACAGATAAGTGCTACGATGAAACGCGAATATATTTGTGTTTCGTTAGTAATACACGGCGAACTGGGCTGTAAAATATCTCACTGCACCGTTGATCAGAAATGAGGCACAAATCTTTTAAATTTTTTTACACAAAATACTTTTCAAAAGATAAGTGCAACGATGAACGGCGAATATATTAGAATTTCGCCAGTAATACACGACAAAAAGGGCTGTAATTTTCACACTTAGGCCGAATGCACACAGCCATGGAACACGGCCGTGAGCGGTCCGTGGTATCCCGGCCTGTCACCCTGCTAAGAGCAGGAGCGCACGGCGTCATTGGTTGCTATGACGCCGTGCGCTTCATGCCGCCGCTGCACTACAGTAATAATTTGGTATGATCTATACGAGTGTATTACTGTAGTGCAGCGGCGGCATGAAGCGCACGGCGTCAAAGCAACCAATGACGCCATGCACTCCTGCTCTCAGCAGGATGCCAGGCCGGGATACCACGGACCGCTCACAGCCGTCTGCATTTGGCCTTAACCACACAACGGCTAATAAGCCCTTTTTCCCACTAATACAAGCCAAAAAAGTCTTTAGAACATATAACTGCACCGCACAACGACAAATAACACGCAGAAATATTTCCTGTAATAACCGTGTTAATGGCGGTATCACACAGAACCTGCACCCCAATAACAAGAACGGTTTGCTGGAATTACAGAGCTGTATACTGGCAATGTGGATGCGCAGTTAGCAAGGTGTAATAGGATTGTTTCTATTCCCCAGGCTGTAACCTCCCGACTGAACCCTGTTCTACATAAACGCTGTGGAATGATTCATCCCTATCCTTTCCCTACAGCTTGAATGATCTTTCCCTGAACTTGTAAATAGTTTTTTCTTAGTACAATGAAGTTTTTCCTCGCACTGTCCCTAGCGCCTGCTGACATCTCTCCCTGCACTACATACACTAGTGAGTGGCAGAATCCAAGATGGCTGCCGCTATTTATAGGGCTGGGACATCACAGGCTGGCTGCTGATTGGCTGCATGCATGGCATTGTGGGTGACCCCGCCTTCCCACAGTTCCTTTCTCCATGTCCTCACACGTGCAGCAGACATTTTAGGAAAAATGCGATTCGTTACCATGAAGCGCGACGAAATTTGCCTTCGGTGCTAATCACATTTTTCATAAAATTCTTAACGAATTCCACTTCGTCAGCTTTGATTCGCTCATCTCTAGCACAAGCCAATGATGCAGCACAGCTCCTGAGAAGAGGCCTGTAACGCTTCAGGTCCCTTATCATCTATACTGCGGTCACTATGAGACAATCTAATGTATTGTAGTCACTACATGCAGCCACTGCAAAGAAATGTCCAGCTGGCCGCAGCTTCCTCTGTAGGGATCGGGAGCCGGACCTGCAGAACCAGAACCCCCAACATCCAGGAGCTTTAACAGACTTCCCCTCTGCCCTGGTCAGACCTATGGCTGTTCCAGCAGAAAATATGAAGACTGCTGGTACTAACATGAGGACGGGGCAAGGGAAACTGGGAAAAGGAAGCCACCGGCCCCTTTTAACTTTGACCAAATAAAACTCAGACAACTTAGTTTTATAAACCAATCTTTTACTGGGTGATGATCGGCCACAGCAAATTGTTTCCTTATTACAAAAAAGGTATCAAAACCCCACCTCCTCCACGAACCATCTCTCCGATGCAGTATACCACCCTGGGTCCCCAGGGCGTACGTTCGCCAATAACTGTTTACCAGGATCTTTCATTTCCAACTTCCGCCACGGAGGAGGACCGTGTCTCACACGGGATTCCGACCACCACCCAGCAAACTAAAAGCTTGTTCGATGCCATCCTGTAAACCCGACAAAAAGATATCCAGACCTATATCTGTGAGATGTACTCCATCTGGCCTCATCAGAGGTCTATTATCGCCCTCTAACTGCCAGTGCCGAACCACTATCCCCGCCTTTCAACGCACATATCGGGACATTCGGGCATTCTCCTGCATTTCTCCATAGCCTCCCCGTCCCTGGCGCCGTGCCAAACTATTCTTGGCACCACTTCTGACCATACGATGACTAACTCCGGGAAGAACGCCGGGAAGCTCTCCAAATCAGACCTCATCAACGCCATTAGCTCCAACATCCTCTGAGAACACAGGTCATTTCCACCCGCATGTAGGACCAGTATAACCGGCCCCACCGATCTACGCCCAATTTCAACCACTTCTGGTAATACTTGCGCCCATCTCAGCCCCCGAAGACCTCTCCATTGCACATCTACTTCCCTGAATCCCAGGCTGCGACCACCAGGCCTGCATTCCGCCCTCTGCGCTGCCCAGAATATGTAGGAATGCCCAACCAACCAAATCACTGGACGACCGACTCCTGCGGAAAAAAAAAAAAAATTAGTAAAACACCAATACGTTAACACTTGTAACTCCAACACAACTCCTTATATAAATATATATATATATATATACATATATATATATTTTTTTTTTTTCTTTTCTTTTTTTTTTTTTATTAACCCACCAACAAATCTGGCCTTACATATCTCGCAAAGCAAGCTGACCTCCATCGCCCAATCCGCATCACTTCCGATTCTGGCAACCCAGCCCTAGCCGCTTCCGTCGCTGCACCTATTCTAAAGGAGTGAGTACCGAACTCCCCCGGATCCAAACCCAACTGCTCCAAGCACCTACGCAAAACCGAAGCGAACTGAAATTTCGTCAAGGGTAACCCGTCTGCATGAACGAAAAAATTTCTCCCACTCACCCTTACCGCCATGTACTCAGAGACCAATCTAATAGGGCACGCACCGCTAGCCACTGAATGGATATGTAACCATACCCCTTTCCCGAACTGATCAGTTTTAGAACGACGAACCCGGATCCGCAGCGCATTATTATTCATAATCACATCCGACAATAACAAACCTCCTTGCCTAGAGCTGGAAGGCGCCACCAGTTCCCCAACCCGTAAAGCCGCAAAAAAGGCCACACTAAAACACGCCGCCACTAACGCCCTCTCAAACCCTGAAGAACACACGACTCGACACACCTCTACCAATCTTCCCAGCAAGCTAAACGAAATTGGCCGCCTACTCTCCCGCACTACATACTCCTTCTGCCACCCTTTCAACGCTTGCCTGATCAAAAAATTCTTTGTTACATCCTGCCATCCTTGCAGCTTAAAATAAAAACCCACCCCGGCCAATTTACGCCGCGCCACTGGAGCAGAAACCCCTTGACCCCGCAACCGTAACAACCACTCCATCGTAACCTCCAAACACACTCCATCCCCTGCCGACACCTCCCTATTACCTTTAACTGTCACCCACTCAGCCCAGGCCTTACCATGCGCCTGCCAGGTAGCCGGAGTCACCGAAGAGCTAACCAACGGCATCAATTGTTGAGCACTAGATGCCATAGGAAATCCGGGAACGCTCGTCCATCCATGTCCGCCTCCGGAAGAAGGTCCCGAAAAACCTGCCAACGGAATCGAGAAAGAGCATCAGCGATCCTGTTATCCACACCCGGAACATGACGTGCCCTGAAATAAATATTACGCTCCAAACACCTTAGCACCAAATGCCGAAGCAATGCTAGGACCGGCAATGACGAAGAAGACAACCTGTTGATACATTGAACCGTACCCAAATTATCCGACCAAAAACACACATGACGATTCTCTAGTCTGTCACCCCAAATCTCAACTGCAACTACAATAGGGAACAACTCCAGCAATGTTAGGTTACTTACCAACCCCAAATCTCTCCACTCATCCGGCCACGGAGACGCACACCATACCCAAAACCGTACCAAATCCACAGGAGCCTGCTGCATCCGACCACAGCTCAAGCTCGCAACTAGATATTTCCTGCGAAATATAACATGTATGGCCATTGTACGAGCCTAAAAATTCACGCCACACTTTCAAATCCGCCTTGAGCGACTTTGTCAGACGAATGCGATGTCGAGGGGAAACCACTCCCCGTGTCGCCAAGGATAACCGCCGTGAAAAAACACGCCCCATAGGCATAACCCGGCAAGCAAAACACAACAAACCCAAAAGCGACTGCAGCTGCTTAAGAGTCACCTTCCTTACCACCAGAAACCCCTCAATCAAAGCCTTCAACCCAACTAACTTGTCCTGCGGTAAACGAAAAACCATCGCCACTGAATCTATCACAATACCTAAAAAGGACAACCGCGTCACCGGACCCTCCGTCTTCTCAGCCGATATGGGAACCCCAAAATACTCCATCAATGACAAAAAGGCAGATAACAAAGCCTGACAGACTCCCATACCCCCCGGCGCTACAAACAAGAAGTCATCGAGGTAGTGAATCACTGACGAACAACCGGACTCAAAACGCACCACCCACTCCAAAAATGAACTAAACAACTCGAAATAGTGGCACGAAATGGAACAGCCCATAGGCAAACAGGTATCGTAATAGAAGAAACCCTCAAAACAACCCCCAAGCAAATGGAAACAATCCGGATGAATAGGCAGGAGCCTAAATGCTGATTCCACATCCGATTTTGCCAACAGAGCCCCTTTTCCGGCTTCCCTTACTAGTGCCACCGCCCGATCAAACGATACATACGATACCGATGACTCCTCCTGAAGTATGGCATCGTTCACTGATGCGCCCTTCGGATGAGACAAATGATGTATTAATCGAAATTTTCCTGGTTCCTTCTTAGGTACAACCCCCCACGGTGAAACTCGCAAGTTAGAAAAAGGGGGCTGAACAAAGGGACCCATAATCCTACCCGCCGCCATTTCCTTCTGCAGCTTATCCCTGAGAACCTCCGGATACTCCTTGGCATATTTGAGATTTTCTGAAAACAACGGGGACCTATTGAGAATAAACGGTATGAAAAAACCTTCCGAAAAACCTTTCCGCAAAATGTCCGCCGCCCCTTTATTGGGGTACCGGTCTAACCAAGGGGCCACCCTTACCACGCTGACTGGAGTCCTTCTGCTCAAGGGGGGTATGGGGTTTAACACCTCTCCCTTGAGACCTAAAGCACCTACCCGCGGGATGGGGGCCCCCGCATGCTGAACATTCATGTTTGTACCTACACAACCCTGCGTATTTACAGTGCCCCTCGTTGTACAACCAACAAGCCCCTGGGCGTCTAACGGCCACTGGCGCCTGGGCGACTGCGGCCCCGACTCCAGTGGCCGCCCCTGGAAAGGAAGGCGGCCGAGACGCCGTCATCAAACGTAGCCAGACATCCGTGGCTTTCACACCCCAACCCATATCTGGCTGCAAAGCAAGACGCCTCCGAAATTCCTCGTCATATTTCCACCACGCACTACCTCCATGCGACTTATACGCACTATAAATCGTGTCCATATAAATAAACAGTTCAGCGCACCGCTCCGGGTGCCTCTGACCCATCACACATCCTAAAACCGCAAACGCCTGCAACCAATTATTCATCGTTCTAGCAACTTTTAACCGTTTATCATAAGGCTTGTCCACAAAACGTTTCTCCTTATCCACTCCATGTTGGTCCACAGACACCAGAGACCATATGTCTACATATTGGTGGGACCATATCTTCTCCCTTACCGATTCCTCCAAATGAGCCCCCAAAGGGCTAACCCCACAAAAACATGAATCTTTATATATCCCCGCCAAAACCACTGAGGGCTTTGCCACCTGAACCGAAGCTATTATCGGCGTCTCCGCCACCGCTACCGGAACCGTAGAAGGGGCAGAGGGAACAGGCAATCTATCTAACAGAGATTTTAATAATGACTCTACACCCGCATTAACACCTCCCCCTCCCCATGCCCCCGCATATTGACACTCACCAGAAGCCGGAACCGCCGGCGGAGCTACTGCAGGTACAGGCACCGCTTCCCTGTGTGCTGCCACCGAAACCAGGCTAGGGGCCCTGGAACTCTCACCAATCGCCAGTCGTCTGTGCCTGGACCGCGGTGTACGATCAGACTCCTCCGAGGTAGCAGAGGATCCCTCTGAAGACGACGGGGAACGCCACCTGGAAGATCTGGACCGCCTACTGTACCGGGATGACCTGGATCACCGACTTGAACGCCGCCGTCTGCGGCTGCGCCTCCCCCGACGCCTATCCTCTCTGGAGGGAGTGGGGGACAAAGATCTCTCCCTGCCTCTGCTCAGGCCAACCGTGGAAACCGCTGTAGGAGGAGTGGAATGAGGCTGTAAGAGGGGGGGGGAGTACTAGTGCTCAAAACGGCGGCCCCAACTGCCAAAGAAGCCCCCCCATTAGTAGGGGCCGGACTATCAGCAGCACCACCAATGAAAGAGGGGGCTAGGGATATAATTGGTGCAGATAAAGGGGGGGGAAGGGGGGGAGCAGCTTGCGATGGCGGAGGGGTAATGGGGGCCTCATCCGCCGACACGGCACCAGAATAATTAGATCCCATGACCGCCAAATTGCTCGCCTGCCACGCCGTTAATCCTATACCCAGCGATGACGGAGGCGGAAGGGGAGGAGCCAGATTGCGGCCCACTTCCGGCTTAGATCCCCGGCCTAGACTACGGCCCCCACGTGAAGAGGCCGCTTCGGAAGGGCCAGAAAACACTTGCCACAATTTAGCAGGGGGGCGGGGACTCCGCGCAGAGCGCCGGAGCCCCCGTTCCCTCCCAGCGTGACACTCACCCAGCGGCGTCTCCGGAGGAACCAATGGAGCAGAGGCAGGAGGAGCGGAGGCAGAGGAAGGATCAAAGCTGCTCAGAAAGGAGCGCAGCCATCCTTCCCCCTCCGCCTGAAAACGCGCCAAGAGAGAAGCGCGCAGCGCCTCATCACCCGCGGACATCCTGAAGGGTCAAACCGGAGATAAGACTTACCAACTCGGCTCACCCTGCAAGAGGAAGTGGGAACCACTGTCCTCCTCTATATAATCTTTCCTTACTCCTCCTACCATCGTCTCCTCCTCCATACCCTCCCCACCTACATTCTTTTAACCCCCTACCTTCCTTCCACTACCATAACCCGGGGCCTATTCTATCACCCCTACCCAGGGAAACTAAGGGAGGGGAGAGGGGGGACCAACAGTCCCTCATCACCCTCCATACCCTGTCGGGTGCTCTCCACAAGAATCAGAAATACATAAATACCTTCTGAAGACACCACAGCCTTCAACACTCCTGGTAGACCTGAAACTATGTAGAAGTAGATGACTTCATAGCGATACGACTGAACTAAGAAGAGTAAAGACTTACACACTACTTGAAATTCTTCCTTCAGAGTTTTTAAAACTTGGTTTTCTAGGATCGATCCACAGGACAGAGAACAGTCCTCCGATGATGATGTCTCCTCTCTTATAATAATAGATGCCAGCGTCAATGAATGTAAGGTGACATTGTGATGATGATGATGATGGCTCCGCTCTTCTGTCTCCACAACATGATGCCCACAGGACCCAGAATATAACAGCACAGACAGAAGCTGCTGCATCCACCAGAGATAGATCCTTGCACACAGACAGATGGGATTTCATGCTTTCAGGGACAGCTCTGCAGATCCTCAGCTCTCCGGCCGCACTATATAGAGACCATCAGCACAGAGCTCCAGGTGCCGAGGAACGTCACCAGGATAATTCCAGATTCTCTTCTCTAATAATTCTCTTTTTCTCCTTATTTCAGGCTCTTATTTTATTAAATTATGAAAATGTCAAAAATCCCTGAGAGAATTGAGAAGAAATCTGCTCATCCTGCCGTGTGCACCAGGTGCTCATCACACAATGTGCAATGCTATAATACACAGTGATTGTAATAAGGAGTATTAGTCCAGGTATTAATCCAGTACAGCTTCCTCCTGATTAGGGAGATTATACTCCAGGAATTACTCATTGGCAGGGAGGACTTATAGGGAGTCTGTCAGGATTGAAATACATATAAAACTATACATTGTGGCCTATGACCACCTTTTTATTAATGATAGATTTATTTGTTCTATACAAATGATCCCACAAGTGTCCTAAAGGGATATAAAGAGCGGTCAGGAAATGTGTGGCCCTGAGTGGTATGCATGGATCCCCACTTATGGACAGTAGAAGGAATCAGGTGGACACACGTGTAATGTCGTGGTACTCCAGACCTGGTGGGATTGCAAATTGTTTATGGTTATGTTATGTATTTTACTGATTGTTCCTGGCCATTACTGCCAGCAAGGAAGATCGAGAAAGGTTGGCATGAACAGGGTTAACCTCTTGGTCGGAGTGGGCTGGTCCTGGCTCCTGTCAGGAGGGGGAGTCCTGTGTGAGAGGAAGCATATTGTCTGGGCTCCTGTTACCTTATCTCCAGAGGGAACCATTCCAAATTGTCCTCAATTAAAGCCTTGCTATTCCAGGCCACAGAGGGACCTGCTACATCTGCAGGTGAGGTACGGATGGAGTAGAGTTTAAACTCCTGGTTTCTGACATTTCTGACTTGTGTTATCTAATCTAAGCAAACACCTTCAATTGCGTAATACAGTCAAGCCACCCATTACAAAAGAATTACTAGGCCAGTTGCCTAAGGGTTAAATTGACACTGAACAACCTGCCTCCATATCACTGCTGGTGCCAGAGAAGAATCACACATACAACAGCCCCCCATGTGCTGGGCCCCTCAGAGGAAATATACTTACCCTGCTCCCCGCGCCGCTCCTGGTCCTTGCACCGCCGCTGCTGCTTCTCCCTGTACAAGGATGAAAACATCCGTTGTAGGGGGGGGGGGAGCAGCCAATGGCAGGCGGGGACCCGCACCTACAATGAGAACGGAGCCGGGAAATGAACGGAGCACTGGCTTGGCTATTGCCGTTTGTTCCATAGAAATGAATGGGAGCATCGACCGCGCATGCACGGTGCAATCCCATTCACTTCTATGGGAGCAGCGCTTGGTGGTGGACAGACCCCAGGAAATTCAGGGTCCTCCAGCCACAGCGCTCCCCACTTCATTCTCGGTGTAGGTTCTCCCAGAGGTGGGACCCGCACCTATCAGACAATGGGGGCATATCCTAGCGATATGCCCCCATTGTCTGAGATGGGAATACCCCTTTAAAGAGACTGAGAAAAAGAGGAAGCTGCAGCCACCTTATAGTAACCAGCCTCTGCGGGTGTTTCACTATCACTTGCTGGAAAGGCCTATAAACACTCCATTCAACGTGCACCATCACAAAGTGTGTTAATCGGTCATATTGTTTCTGCACCACGTGCACCAATGCATGGAAACACCGCCCTCCAGGGTGGGAAACCAGAGGGAAGGCTCAGTAGAAGTGACTGACTCTCACAGCTGCCTCCACAGGGGAACTTTCAGCAGGAGGAACTAATGTGATTTGTTCAAGTTCATGGGGGGGTGACAAAACTAACCACACAAGTAAAAGCTGCCACCACCTTGGAAAAGCCAGTGCGGAGCCGCGATACAGCTCCAGCTTCATTGGATCCTGAGATTCAATGCTGAAAAAGTCTGGGTGAGTACGGCTGGGAAATCTAGCCTTACTAGAGACGGCTTGGGGTAAAAATCTGCATTACGGAGTGTCCTGTTCTCACAACATGTACCCCCGGGGTCTGTATGCCGCTCAACAGGCAGATATCACCATTCTACTAGTTGATAAGATGAGACTTGTTTCTGTAGTCTGTGGTTTTTATTAACCGGTAGTAGATAAGGTAAACTATGAGAAAATGAACATACAAGAACTGAATATACAGCACAATGTACACAAAACCTATACAAAAACATTAATTAATCCCTTACCGACGATGCTTTAGTAAGAGACACACAATGTGCAGCTGCTCCTTCCATGAGGTGAAGGGAAAGAGGAAGCAGGAGCCTGTCTCTTACCCAGAAAGCACTGTGGCCAGGAAGTCAGGTGACCTAATGAATATGCATAGTTTAACAAGGCAGAAGATGCACTTACATCTAAAGGCCACTAGATGGTGCTGAAGGCACACATATGAACACACACATTAAGAAACGATGCAGTAGTTAGTGAAGAGAAGACAGTACACTCCCCGCTTGACATCAGCCGATGTCACTATTAGAGTCCTCAACAGATAACAGTAGGATTAGTTCGGAAGTAGGTCTGATAAACAGTTTGGTCTCATTTTGTTTGAAAACCTTGACCTCAACTTTACGGACGTGTCCGTCTTTACTTGGGAACACTTTAGTAATGAGGCCCAAAGGCCAATGATTTCTTTGAGCCTGAGAGTCTTTAACAAGAACAATGTCATCCGGTTTCAGGTTGGGCTTAACTGTGTGCCATTTGGTTCTTGTCTGTAAGGTAGGAAGATATTGCTTCTTCAACCTATTCCAGAAAGTATCGGCAAGGCCTTGCACTTGTCTCCATTGGCGCTTGTAGAGATCTTTGGTGCCACACTCTCCGGAAAGAGCATTGACTAACACACTGTCTTTTGACACAGGTTTTTTGTTGTTGATGCAGTAGAGTTTCTTAGCGAATGTCTCTCTTTGCATGGAACAAATAATTAGATTTTTCGATTGTTCTAGCTCACTTACTGAGTATCCATTCTTGCAATGGTGCCAACCTTTGCAGTTACACTCCATAACAAATGGGGCATGCTTGAAAGAACGGGCTACGTGTGCTAAGCAGGTGATAGCTCGCACAAGTGACTTCCAGGTGGAAAACCTGATGAAACGGTGGCTACCGAGCTGATTGTACGAATTTACAGTAAGTAGCACAGATACCTGGGGGCGGATTTCTTTGTGAGAATCTGCATCTAACAGCTCATATGAGTCACAGGCAGAATAATGTTCTGAGTTGTATAGAAAAGCAGGACCCGTGAACCAAACTGTGTTCTTAAGGTGACTGGCAGCAACTGACCTGGTTGCTAAGTCTGATGGGTTATGGTCAGTAGGTACAAAGTGCCATTGTTTTGGGAAAGTGGACCTCCTGATTCTTAACACTCGGTTGTTAACGTAAACGTAAAAACGCCTAGTTTGGTTGTAAATGTAGCCCAGGACATAGAAACATAGAAACATAGAATGTGTCGGCAGATAAGAACCATTTGGCCCATCTAGTCTGCCCAATATACTAAATACTATGGATAGTCCCTGGCCCTATCTTATATGAAGGATGGCCTTATGCCTATCCCATGCATGCTTAACCTCCTTCACTGTATTTGCAGCTACCACTTCTGCAGGAAGGCTATTCCATGCATCCACTACTCTCTCAGTAAAGTAATACTTCCTGATATTACTTTTAAACCTTTGCCCCTCTAATTTAAAACTATGTCCTCTTGTAGCAGTTTTTCTTCTTTTAAATATTCTTTCCTCTTTTACCTTGTTGATTCCCTTTATGTATTTAGCAGTTTCTATCATATCCCCTCTGTCTCGTCTTTCTTCCAAGCTATACATGTTAAGGTCCTTTAATCTTTCCTGGTAAGGACCACTTTACTGTCTGTATAAAACTTGGTGTCTCGAATCTCTAGGTTTATCTCTGATGTAATTAATTCAGCTAGTTCAACAGCTAGTACAGCGGCCCAGAGTTCTAGCCTGGGTATTGTATGTTCGAAAAGTGGTGCGAGTTTTGCTTTGCCCATGACAAACCCTGTGTGGCACTGACCTTTGTTGTCTACCGTTTTCAGATAAGCTACAGCGGCAATTGCTTTGACGGACGCGTCAGAGAATACGTAAAGTCTTTGTGTTTTTACTTCTGTGGATGGCACAGGAGCTTAAGAACGTGGAACATGCAGGCTAGATAAAGTCTTTAGAGAGTTTCTCCACTCTATCCATAGGTTTCTTTTTTCAGGGGAAAGTGGGTGATCCCAATCCAATGTCTCCTGAGTTAAGTCTCTAAGTAGTGATTTGCCCTGGATTGTAACGGGGGCCGTGAATCCCAAGGGATCATAAAGACTGTTTATGGCAGACAGGACACCTCTACGGGTAAAGGGCTTCTCTTCCTGGCTGACTTGGAAGGTAAACGTATCTGATTTTAGATCCCAGAGGAGACCAAGGCTACGTTGTATAGGAAGGGAGTCAGTCCCTAAGTCTAAACTCTGTAGGTCATTTGAGTGGTCTTGAGAGGGAAATGCTTCTATCAGCTGCTTACTATTGGAGGCTATTTTGTGAAGTCTCAGGTTTGAGCATGCGAGCATTTCTTGAGCTCTCTTAAGGAGACTTATTGCACCCTCAACAGTGGGTAGTGATTTTAGACAGTCATCTACATAAAAGTCTCTTTCTACGAATTGTCTGACATCTGACCCATATTCTAGTTCGCCTTCCTGAGCAGAGTGTCTGAGACCATAAGTTGCAACTGCAGGGGAGGGGCTGTTACCAAAGATATGTACCCGCATGTGGTACTCCACAATATCTTTTTTGGGGTCATTGTTAATAAACCAAAGAAATCTTAAGAAGTTTCTTTGTTCCTCTTTAACGAGAAAGCAATGAAACATCTGCTGAATGTCCGCCATGAAGGCAACAGAGTCTTTGCGAAAACAAAGCAGTACTCCTAGGAGTTTGTTGTTAAGATCTGGACCTGAGAGCAGGACGCTGTTTAAGGAGATGCCTTCATATTTTGCAGTAGAGTCAAACACTACTCTAATTTGACCTGGTTACTTTGGGTGGTAAACCCCGAATATGGGTAAATACCAACATTCTTCTGAGTTTTTAAGGGTGGGAGCTACCTCAGCATGACCATTCTCAAATATTTTCCTCATGAAAGTAAAGAAATGATCTTTCATTTCTGGTTTCTTGTGGAAGCTACGTCTTAGAGAGACAAAATGTCTGTAGACTTGCTCTCTGTTGTTTGGCAAACGTTGCCTTTGAGGCCTGAAGGGAAGGGGTGCGACCCAACTATTTGTTTCATCCTTAGTGATTTCCTTTTGCATGGTCACTAAAAACAATCTGTCTTCATGGGAAATTGCTATCTGATTATCCTCCTTGGTCCTTTCGAACACTGAGCAACCTAGGTGGTCTTTGTCACTGTCACAAGCTATGTCGTGGTCTAAAGAGTCTATGAAGGAACAAGGTAGGTGAGTACTATGTGGCAATTCCTTTATGAGGAAGTTGTTTTTACATGGTTGGAAGATAGAGGGACGTCCATTATCTAATGTGCTTGTAAGCATGCTATTAATGGAGGTTGGTTTGTGTATGCTTCCTAAGCAGACATCTCCTACTATGACCCATCCTAGGTCATGCCTTTGGGCATAAGGAGCATGATGTGGGCCATTAATCTGTTCTCTAGTTTTATGAACTTGTAAGATATCTCTCCCTAGGAGTAGGATTATCTGAGCGTTAGGATCGAGTTTTGGTAAGAGATGGGCTATACGCTGTAAATGGGGGTGATGTATGGCTACCTCTGGTGTAGGGATCTCGTGTCTATTATCAGGGATTTGGTTACATTTAGTAATAGTTGGAAAGGAAAGACACGTTTTACCATCTATGGACTCAATTAGGTAACCACTAGCTCTCCTCCCCGCTGTTTCTACAGTTCCTGCACAAGTCTTTAAAGAATAAGGAGTGTTGGGCCCTTTGATGTTGAAAATGTCAAAGAAAGTAGATTTGGTTAGGGACGCATTACTTTGGTCATCTAGGATAGCGTAAACGTTGATGGCCTTGTCTCTGCAGCCCTTTGGGTATACTTTTGTTAGGCAGATTTTTGAGAAGGACCTGCCGCCTATGAGCCCTTTACAGACTTCAGTGCATTGTGAAGTAACTGCTGGTGGGTTAGCTTCAGAGTTACTTTCCTCCCCGCCATGCTCTCTGGCACTGTTACTCTGTGATGAGGTCCATGGGAAAGGCCCAGGATGTAGGGCCGTGTTGTGATCTGAGTTGTTGCATTCTGTGCATTTTACACTAACCTGACAGTCTTTGGCAATATGTGATGTTGATGAGCAGCACTTGAAGCAAATGCGGTTCTCCTTGAGGAAGGCTTTGCGATCTCCTATGGACATTTCTCTAAAGGCTCTGCACTTCAGAAGAGGGTGAGGCTTCTTGTGTAGAGGACACTGCTTACCAGGATCTTTGACTGTTTCACGGCTGGCGGAGCTGTAATGCCTGTAAGAATATGCAGGTGAAATGTTAGTTTTGTGCACTGTCACTGATCCTTTGTGTGGTCTGTGGTCATAGGGAGTGGCACAAGACTGTGATAGATTAAAGCTAGGGTCATTACAAATATTGGCCTCTAGCCTTACAAAGTCAACAAACACACTGAAGAGAGGGAATGGCATATTGTAGGTATGTTTGTACCTTGACCCGTGGGAGACCCATTTCTCCTGCAGGTTGTGGGGAAGCTTTAATGCAATAGGATTGACACCTCTGGCAGTGTCGAGGAAAGCAAGCCCCGGTAAATCCCCTTCGGCTTTGGCAACCTGTAATTCCATCAGTAGATCACTTAAATCCCTAAGTTTCTGTAACCCTTTGCTAGATATTTTAGGGAATTCGTCAACTCTTTAAACCATCTCCCGTCTCGCTAACGCCGATCGGCATCAATGGGGTGGCTCTACCAGGTCACACTAACGCCGATCGGCGTCATCTCGCGAGACGCGAGATTTCCTGTGAACGCGCGCACACAGGAGCGCGCGTTCACAGGAACCGGAGGTAAACGAGCTGATCTGCAGCCTGCCAGCGGCGATCATTCGCTGGCAGGCTGTAGATGCGATTTTTTTTAACCCCTAAAAGGTATATTAGATGCTGTTTTGATAACAGCGTCTAATATACCTGCTACCTGGTCCTCTGGTGGTCCCTTTTGCTTGGATCGACCACCAGAGGACACAGGCAGCTCTGTAAGTAGCACCAAACACCACTACACTACACCCCCCCCGTCACTTATTAACCCCTTATTAACCCCTGATCACCCCATATAGACTCCCTGATCACCCCCCTGTCATTAATCACCCCCCTGTAAGGCTCCATTCAGACGTCCGTATGTGTTTTGCGGATCCGCGGATCCACAAAACACATACGGATGTCTGAATGGAGCCTTACAGGGGTGTGATCAACGACAGGGGGGTGATCAGGGAGTCTATATGGGGTGATCACTCCCTGTCATTGATCACCCCCCTGTAAGGCTCCATTCAGACGTCCGTATGTGTTTTACGGATCCGCGGATCCACAAAACACATACGGTGCTGGATCCAAAAGGTGGAGGAGATCCGGAGAATGGAGGAACTCACCTCGCAGCTACGAGCTAAGCATAAAGCCTTCCTTGATTCATGGGCCCCTTGGTTTTCTTTTCAGGAGTCTCAGGAGTTTCAGGACCTTATGGCCTGAGCTGCGGATCTTACCCTGTACTCTATGGGTTTACCCCCTCTCTAGTACCCACCCCCCTTTAGTGTGCCGATTTGTAAAAAAGGGCCTGGTCACTAGGGGGGTATAAACCTGTGGTCCTTAAGTGGTTAAACAACGCATCTTCTATGACCTCTGCAGAACCATAACATTCATCAAGTCTATCCCAGATCATTTTTAGGCCAATCTCTGGGTAGTTTATATTAATATTCCTGATTCTCTTGGCATGTTCTACAGAGTCTTTTCCAAGCCGATCTACAAGGAAGTCTATCTCCTCACTACATGACAGACCCAAGTCTTTTGCAATGTTATAAAAGGAGGCCCGCCATGCTCTATAGTTTTCAGGGCGATCACTGAACTTCACCAGTCCCTTTGTAACTAGCTCTCTTTTAGTAAAGAACCTGGCAAAGTCTGCTGCGCTCTGGTTACTACTAAGGTTGGTTGGAGGTGGAAAGTCACGGTGAGAGTGCGGTGGGTGATCATACCTGTATGGAGTCTCTGACTTAGGCCAGCCCATGTCATACCGTCTTGTGGGATAAGGTGGCTCTGCAGGCTGGACTGGAAGCTGGCTTCCTTGGTGTGCAGGGAAGTTAGCTGGAGTTTTGTCACGTGGCTCTGTGCTCTCTTGTTTGTAGGACTGGGTTACGAGTGTGACTCTTTCTTTTGGACGGTATGATTCTTCTGTGGCATAGGTGACATCTTCGGTTCCAGGGAATGGATCAGCATTGATGTTTGGTCTGGAGTGTTGACGGACGTACTCTGAAGTGCGTCGTACAGGATCTTGCTGGCCGAGTTCTGGACTAAGCACACTGCGGTGACTTTCGGTTTTCGGGTATTCCATTGCTTCCAAGAACTCTGCTTCAGCTATGGCGGCTGCCATTTCTTTCTCTACAGCGAGTTTCTCTAGCTTTGCATCTAAGAGGACTTTTTGCATTTCTAGTGAAGCCTGTAACTGTGCCTTTTCTTCTTTCATCTTCATTTCTTGTTCGGCAAAGGCTGCTTTGACCTTTCCGGCCTCTGCCTTTGCACGGGCAATGGCAGCTGTATTGCTAATGGAAGACGACTTGGTGGAACCGTCCTTCTCTGATCTTGTCTTGTAGCTTGATACTGTGCTTCGTGACATGGTGTTGGTGAAGACACTTAACTGCGTGGAGACTACTGTGCAGTGGAATGCCGGTCGCTGTGCTTAGAGAGCGGTCACAGTATGCAATCAAATGTGTCTACATTGCTTGAAGCGGCTATCCCCTTGCAGCACTGGACTGTATAGAATTCGCTGTGGTGTCCGTTTGCAGATATTGCGTGGACCGTAACAGACTTCTGTGTAGTCAGGTGCGTCTCTCTCACGAGAAGTCGTCGTTTACTGTCCTGTTCTCACAACATGTACCCCCGGGGTCTGTATGCAGCTCAACAGGCAGATATCACCATTCTAGTAGTTAATAAGATGAGACTTGTTTCTGTAGTCTGTGGTTTTTATTAACCGGCAGTAGATAAGGTAAACTATAAGAAAATGAACATACAAGAACTGAATATACAGCCCAATGTACACAAAACCTATACAAAAACATGAATTCATCCCTTACCGACGATGCTTTAGTAAGAAACACACAATGTGCAGCTGCTCCTTCCGTGAGGTGAAGGGAAAAGGAAGAAGGTGCCTGTCTCTTTCCCAGAAAGCACTGTGAGCAGGAAGTCGGGTGACCTAATGAATATGCACAGTTTAACAAGGCAGAAGATGCACTTACAGCTAAAGGTCACTAGATGGTGCTGAAGGCACACATAGGAACACACACATTAACAAACTATGCAATAGTTAGTGAAGAGAAGACAGTACACGGAGCACTATACTTCCCTATATTGGGCTTTCTCTGCAACTATTAAAGGGGCCATGCACTTATTTCACTACCATTGCCCATAGCAACATGCCCCCAAATTGCATTATTCCCTCCTGCTGATCTAACCAATCGGGAGACCTCATCTAAATCTTTTCTGACAGTGAGGGTAACACCCAGCTGGGATTCAGCAACCCAACACCTCCTGCTGCACCACCTGCATCATGCCTCTATCCATGCCGTACTACTTTGGGGCCCCCTGGCTCCAACACTATGTGGGAGAGTCCCATACACCAAGAGACTTCCATGATAAAATATTGGCAACCTTTAAGATGTACCAGGTAGCTGCAAACCAAAAAGTGGGGATCCTAATTGACCAATTAGAGGGCACTGCCCTCCGAGAAATTAGGTTCTGGCCTCAACCACAGTAGAAGACAACAGAGCAAATCCTAGACAGACTAAGAACCAACTTTGAAACCAAGACTGCCTCTAAACTCAAGATGTGTTAGGGTACTTTCACACCAGCGGAAAAAAACGCTTAAGTTTTGTCCTAATGCATTCTGAATGGAGAGCATTCCGTTCAGTATGCATCAGGATGTCTTCAGTTCAGTCACTTTTATGGTATTTGGCCGGAGAAAATACCACAGCATGCTGCGGCATTTTCTCCAACCAAAGTTCCGGAACACTTGCATGCGCAGACCATTACAAATGTTGAAAAAATAAATACCGGATCCGTTTTTCTCGATGACACCGGAGAGATGTATCCGGTATTTCAATGCATTTGTCAAACAGATCCAGAAAACAAATGGTATCCGTTTGCACACGGATTTCCGGATCCGGCAGGCAGTTTCGGCAATGGAACTGCCTGCCGGATTCCTCTAACGCTAGTGTGAAAGTACCCTTACTTTGGGAAGCGACAGCAGCCTGGGGAGTCTTTAAGATATTTTGCTTTATGCTTGGAAGAGACCCTAGAGGCCTTCATCCATGTAGACCCTGAGATGCTGAGAATCAGGATCACACCCTGAGAGAGCAGTTTATCAAAGGTGTCACTACTGAAATTCTAAAGCTAGCTAGAGATGCTGTCAGCTTTCAGATACTTTCTTGGATTTTAAAGGACTCGCCATTGGTATCCTGGGGAGGGACTGTAAGCCCGAAACTGCCGAGAACAGTAACTTGTTGCCATTGCCCTACCACCACAGCCTCTCCAGGATACAGTTGCTACGTGGAGATTCGAAAACAACTGAAGCAGCTGGAACAGCATTCCAAGACAGAGAGAAGATCTCCACAACCTGGGAGCCGGCCTCCTTGTGATCCCAAAGAGGATCAACACCTGACTACAGGTAGGCTGTTGGATGAATGGTACAAGAGGACTAAGAGACCTGTCTGCAAGTATTGCCATAAAAGTGTAGTGTCCCACTACGTAAGGGTGGGCACTACTCAAGGGTCAATTGGGTCACGTTGTTCTCCACCTCCTGTGGAACATGGTCATGGTATTTTATATTGCATTATAATACATATTTTCATGTTATCTCCTCTGTGCCAGGCCTGTTAGGGGTGAAGTTCCTCCTCCTAGGCAGTAGAGGGAGTTAGGGAACCCCCTAGTATATATAGTCAGGTCTATCCCAGGAGAGGAGTGTGTTTTAGGAGCCAAGATTTACTTCAGCCAGGCAGGAGCTGAGGTCCAGCTCCTAACATGCAGCTAGATAGCCCAGGATCCTAGCTTGCCTCCAGGAGAAGAAGTTCCCTCCTGAAGTTATCCTGCAGCTTACCAAAGTACAGAGCAGTGCTAATTTTAACCAGCAAAGTAGAAAGCTGAAAGGCAGAAGGTTATTTGCAGCAAGTGGATTCATGCCAGAGGAAGGTTCCCCTCCCAAGGATAAAGCCAGCTATTAGGCATCCGGGCCTTGGAGAAAGTCAGACAGGATTCTGCAGAAAGTACAGCCTGATCTGTGAGTTTATTCCCTCTGATTTATCTTGCTAGGATTTTTACCTGCCATTTATGTCAAGCCTGCCTGATACCATTATCCTGCATATGGAACTTTATCTGAAGCCTGTAAATAGTTGAACTGTTCAGTAAAAAGGAGTTTTGGTTCACTGCAACTGTGTGTACCTCAATTATTCCTACAACAAATCGGTGTGCCACCATTACCAGCACTGGCGTCATGAACTATAAGGGATCTTGCCACCGGCACACTAAACTTTCAACACCCAGGGCACCTCACCTACCACCCGGCCTGGTCCCTATATACAGAGAGTGCCCCAGAGGATCCATGTGCCAGCCTCTCCATCACTGCTGTACGCCTGCCGAGGGTCTTCTACAAACTGTGAGTACCAAGAGCAACCCTCGGTCTGCCTATTAACACGTGACCTCACATTCACTCCCCCTGACGGACTGGCGTACTGCAAAAGTATTGCCATATTGACACATCAGTAATGTGTCAAGGAGCACCAGAGCCACCTAGAGATTGCTAAAGAAATAGTAGACTCCAGGTAAAGCAGAAGCCAAAACAGTACTTTGACCTTCATACTTACGCTGATCCCTTACAACCTGGAAACCAAGTGTGGCTCAGAAACAATCACATAGTTAGCTAACCGGACAGTCACTGGGAGCTTGAGCCCTATATAGTGGTGGCCCTGTGGCAGGCGAAGCACTATGAAGTGCCTTTTGCCCTGTGGCATTAGAAGAATTCTGATATCTCTGACTTTTAGTCTAACCAGACTGTCTGTTACTCTGTAATTCCTCTAGCGCCGTTCTATGGAAACAGTAGGTTTAAAGAGCACACCAAATGCTTGAAATAACTTCTTTATCAACTTAAACTTTTCTTCATATATAACACTTCCGCCTCTGCAGCAGATAGTCCATGTACATAACACGTGTTGCATAAAGATTCACAAAATGGCGGTATGCATAAGATGGTGGTTCAACTGTTCAATCTTGTCATTCAACATAAAATGGTGGATATACTGTATTTCTCTCTTCAGTATCTGTACTCTGATAAAGAGAGGTGACGCACTGGATTCAAAGCAGATTAAGGTAGAGGTGCTCTCAGTAAAAAGGAATCACCCTTCCTTTGATAAAATGTGCAAATGAAAAAAGATACTGGGCACTCTCTAGAATAAAAGGAACCTCACAATTTATTATCAATAGGACATATAAACATATAGACAATTCATTTATTACCATTAAAACACCATAACATAAAATCCGGATAAATGTAATAAAATATGAAATATAAAACTAAATTCCTATTAATCTAAAAATATTTAGGAATAAGACCGCCTCTGATTGTTCGGGGATAAAAAGTCTTTTAAATAAATATTCCTCCAACTTTGAGTTTGGGTATACTGTAGAAATATTCTTTAGGGTATTGATAGCCCAAATATAACTTCTCCTCTGCAAATGAAATGAAATCTCAGATTTTCAATACAGTGATTTAGTTATGCGGCGTCCCGCTTTACTCACTGTTCAGTTGAAATGCTTTATTCCGCTGCTGTGCCGGTACTTTGAGTTCAGGGATATCACATATGAGTTTCATTCCCCTCTCTGTCTCGTAGGCGCCGCTCTATCAGTAGAAGAGCCGGCGCTCGATGGTTAATGCAGGCTCCTTTTTTCTGCGCTGGACTTAATTTGTAGATGAGGGTGTGATACTCCTCAGAGAAATCCTTTTGGAGTGCGCATAAGGTCTGCAGTGAGACATAGTAGATCCGGGTATCTATGATACTTTAGCACGGAAAGTCAATGTCCATCAGGGGGGATCCTAGCACCTGCTAGGATCCCACCTGATGGACATTGACTTTCCGTGCTAAAGTATCATAGATACCCGGATCTACTGTGTCTCACTGCAGACCTTATGCGCACTCCAAAAGGATTTCTCTGAGGAGTATCACACCCTCATCTACAAATTAAGTCCAGCGCAGAAAAAAGGAGCCTGCATTAACCATCGAGCGCCGGCTCTTCTACTGATAGAGCGGCGCCTACGAGACAGAGAGGGGAATGAAACTCATATGTGATATCCCTGAACTCAAAGTACCGGCACAGCAGCGGAATAAAGCATTTCAACTGAACAGTGAGTAAAGCGGGACGCCGCATAACTAAATCACTGTATTGAAAATCTGAGATTTCATTTCATTTGCAGAGGAGAAGTTATATTTGGGCTATCAATACCCTAAAGAATATTTCTACAGTATACCCAAACTCAAAGTTGGAGGAATATTTATTTAAAAGACTTTTTATCCCCGAACAATCAGAGGCGGTCTTATTCCTAAATATTTTTAGATTAATAGGAATTTAGTTTTATATTTCATATTTTATTACATTTATCCGGATTTTATGTTATGGTGTTTTAATGGTAATAAATGAATTGTCTATATGTTTATATGTCCTATTGATAATAAATTGTGAGGTTCCTTTTATTCTAGAGAGTGCCCAGTATCTGTACTCTGACTTTAAGTTAATTAAGCACTTTATGATCTCTCTGAGAGGTGTATTTGAGGTTTAACCAATAGTTCTATTTGCTCTACTTGGTTTGCAGTTTGGTCTATACCATTGTTTTGAGCAGTTTGGTTTGCAATTTGCAATTTGGTGGAACTGTAAGGAAACATACATAACCAGTTCAGTATACAGTTCTAATCACTATATTAACAATAGGAACATTATATAAATGTACTAAATACCTATTTTAGCCTCCTGTTCCCATAAAACACAGCTCTTAGTGGAGTGAATGTCTGTTCAGCTCCTCTCCTCTGGTGTAATGATTCTAGCAGGGGGATTTCCCACACAGGCTGAGTGTGAGGCTGGCTGTGATTGGTCAATACTCCTACTGTGTGCGAGGCTGGCTGTGATTGGTCAAGACTCCTGCTCAGTAACAACAGTTTCACTCTATGCTTTCTGTTGTGTCTGCTGTGTCATTGAGCTTACCTTACATTCATATAATGAATCTTAAAGGCATATTA
Organism: Bufo bufo; assembly: GCF_905171765.1. Classification (NCBI taxonomy): domain Eukaryota; kingdom Metazoa; phylum Chordata; class Amphibia; order Anura; family Bufonidae; genus Bufo; species Bufo bufo. Next base: position 831,133,339 of record NC_053390.1, read on the forward strand.
TCTTTTCTGCGTCTGTTAACACAATATATAACTATTAAATGACATCCAAAAACATGAAGTCACAGTAAATAACTCTGCTTTTGTCTTTAACATATAAACATGTGAACTGTATTAAGGATATTGGCAGGTCTAGCTATATACACATACAGTATAAGCTATATTAGCAACCTAGGACAGGTCTTAGCTGGCCAGCTACAATTGTTATTTTTTATTATTTTAAGTCATTTCCCTATCCAGGCTGGTGCAGTGAGCTGCATTTATATTAATATAAGCAGATATATAACGCGAGTTTGACCGCGACGCGTGGTTGATTAAGTGTGGTTGTGTAAGTGTGTGACTTAAGATTAAGTGACTTTAGATTCAGGGACTTCAGTGGGGGACTGCAATTAGCCTGTATCTTATTACTACATTATATTGTATTTTTTGCTTTTGTGGTGTAATCCCCATTTAGTATGTGTTGCACAATTGACAACGCAGTCCAGTGCACATCTTGCATGATGTATGCAGTCCTGGAACAGCCGTTCCAGGGTGAATTTCTTTGTTCAAGATGTGAGCAAATTACCCGTTTGGAATCGCTAATCGAGTCTCTAAATGGGCAAGTTGCAACACTGAGAGGCATTGACAATTTGCAAAAAAGTTTGCTTCTCACCGAGCAAGCACTCTTTGGGGTAGATGAGGGAGAGGGTGACAGAGAGGAGGCTGAGGAAAGTGAGGTAGCTAGCTGGGTAACAGTTAGAAAGCGGGGTAGAGGGAAGAGTGCCAGGGAGGCTAGCCCTGATCTGACACACCCCAACAAGTTTGCACGTTTGGCAGATGAGGGGGATGTCAGTCCAGGGACGGCACTGCCGCAGCCGGACACTTCCTCTGCCAGTCAGGGGAATGTCAGCTGCGGTAAGCAGGGGACCAGGAGAGCAGGGCAGGCCAGACAGGTGCTGGTAGTGGGAGACTCAATTATTAGGGGAACAGATAGGGAAATCTGTCACAAAGACTGTGATCGCCGAACAGTGTGCTGTCTTCCTGGCGCTAGAGTTCGACATATCGCGGATCGGGTTGACAGATTACTGGGAGGGGCTGGAGAAGATCCAGCGGTCATGGTCCATATCGGAACCAATGACAAAGTTAGGGGTAGGTGGAGAGTCCTTAAAAATGATTTCAGGGATCTAGGGCAAAAGCTTAGGGCAAGGACCTCAAAGGTAGTATTTTCCGAAATACTACCGGTACCACGGGCCACACAAGAAAGGCAGCGGGAGATTAGGGAAATTAACAAGTGGCTCAAGAACTGGTGTAGGATGGAGGGGTTTGGGTTCCTGGAGAACTGGGCCGACTTCTCTGTCGGCTACAGGCTCTATCGTAGGGACGGGCTGCACCTCAATGGGGAAGGGGCAGCTGTGTTGGGGAAGAAGATGGCTAGAAGGTTGGAGGAGTGTTTAAACTAGGGACTGGGGGGGAGGGTAATTACACTATAGAAGGGGAAGATAGTGCAGATAGAGACCGGGGGCAAGGTAGTGGGACTGGGGGAGAAATGGAAGGAGGGACAAGAACAGTTCAGAAGGAAAGGTGTAGGGTAAAAAATATACATAAACCTCTCAAATGTATGTATACTAATGCCAGAAGCCTGACTAATAAAACTGGTGAACTGGAATTAGTGATGTGTGAGGAGGACTATGACATAGTGGGAATAACTGAGACATGGTTGGATGATAGCTATGACTGGGCAGTTAATGTACAAGGTTACAGTCTGTTCAGAAAGGATCGTCAAAACCGGAGAGGTGGAGGGGTCTGCCTTTATGTAAAGTCTTGTCTAAAGCCCACACTCCGTGAAGATATAAGTGAGGGACATGAACATGTGGAGTCACTATGGGTAGAGATACATGGAGCTAAAAACAACAATAAATTACTAATAGGAGTCTACTATAAACCACCTAATATACCAGAGTCCACAGAAAATCTACTACTAAACGAGATAGACGAGGCGGCAAATCATAATGAGGTGGTTATTATGGGGGACTTCAACTACCCAGATATAGACTGGGAAACTGAAACTTGTATATCTCATAAAGGAAACAGATTCTTGGCAATAACCAAAGACAATTATCTCTCCCAACTGGTTCAGGACCAGACTAGAGGGACGGCCATACTGGACTTAATATTAACCAATAGACCTGACAGAACAACAGACGTGCAGGTTGGGGGACACCTGGGAAATAGTGACCATAAAGTAATAACCTTCCAATTATCATTCAAAAGAGCGTTTCTACAGGGAGGAACAAAAATACCAAACTTCAAAAAAGCTAAATTTAGCCAACTAAGAGAGGCCATAGGCCTAACTAACTGGGACAAAGTCCTCAAAAATAAAAATACAGCCAAAAAATGGGATATCTTTAAAAACATCCTAAAATCTCATTGTGAGAGGTACATACCGTATGGGAATAAAAGGTTAAGGAACAAAAAGAAACCAATGTGGATAAACAGAACTGTAAAGAAAGCAATAAATGACAAAAAGAAAGCATATAAAACACTAAAACAGGAGGGTAGCACGGAAGCACTGAAAAACTATAAGGAAAAAAACAGAACATGTAAAAAACAAATAAAAGCGGCCAAACTAGAGACCGAGAGATTAATTGCCAAAGAGAGTAAAACTAACCCTAAAATGTTCTTCAATTATATAAATGTTAAAAAGTATAAATCTGAAGGTGTCGGCCCTTTAAAGAGTAATGAGGGGGGAGTCGCAGAGAGCGACGAGGAGAAAGCAAAGCTGTTAAATATTTTTTTCTCCAATGTATTCACTGAGGAAAATAAACTGTCAGATGAAATGCTGAATGCTGAAATAAATTCGCCATTAAAAGTGTCCTGTCTGACCCAGGAAGAAGTACAACAGCGACTTAAAAATATCAAAATAGACAAATCGCCAGGACCGGATGGCATACACCCCCGTATCCTAAGGGAATTAAGTAATGTCATAGCCAGACCCTTATTTCTGATATTTGCGGACTCTTTACTGACAGGGAATGTCCCACAGGATTGGCGCATGGCAAATGTGGTGCCAATATTCAAAAAGGGTCCAAAAACAGAGCCTGGAAACTATAGGCCGGTAAGTTTAACATCTGTTGTGGGTAAACTGTTTGAAGGTTTTCTGAGAGATGCTATGTTAGAGCATCTTAACGGAAATAAGCAAATAACGCCATATCAGCATGGCTTCGTGAGGGATCGGTCATGTCAAACTAATTTAATCAGTTTCTATGAGGAGGTAAGTACTAGACTTGACAGCGGCGAATCAATGGATGTCGTGTATCTGGACTTCTCCAAAGCATTTGACACTGTACCACATAAAAGGTTAGTATATAAAATGAGAATGCTCGGACTCGGAGAAAACGTCTGTAAGTGGGTAAGTAACTGGCTCAATGATAGAAAACAGAGGGTGGTTATTAACGGTACATACTCAGATTGGGTCACTGTCACTAGTGGAGTACCTCAGGGGTCAGTATTGGGCCCTATTCTCTTCAATATATTTATTAATGATCTTGTAGAAGGCTTGCATAGTAAAATATCAATTTTCGCAGATGACACTAAACTGTGTAAAGTAATTAACACTGAAGAGGACAGTATACTGTATATATACTACAGAGGACAGTATACTGTATATATACTACAGAGGGCAGTGTACTGTATATATACTACAGAGGACAGTATACTGTATATATACTACAGAGGACAGTATACTGTATATATACTACAGAGGACAGTATACTGTATATATACTACAGAGGACAGTATACTGTATACATACTACAGAGGACAGTATACTGTATACATACTACAGAGGACAGTATACTGCTACAGAGGGATCTGGATAGATTGGAGGCTTGGGCAGATAAGTGGCAGATGAGGTTTAACACTGACAAATGTAAAGTTATGCACATGGGAAGGAATAATGCAAGTCACCCATACATACTAAATGGTAAAACACTCGGTAACACTGACATGGAAAAGGATCTAGGAATTTTAATAAACAGCAAACTAAGCTGCAAAAACCAGTGTCAGGCAGCTGCTGCCAAGGCCAACAAGATAATGGGTTGCATCAAAAGGGGCATAGATGCCCGTGATGAGAACATATTCCTACTACTTTACAAATCACTGGTCAGACCACACATGGAGTACTGTGTACAGTTCTGGGCTCCTGTGAACAAGGCAGACATAGCAGAGCTGGAGAGGGTCCAGAGGAGGGCAACTAAAGTAATAACTGGAATGGGGCAACTACAGTACCCTGAAAGATTATCAAAATTAGGGTTATTCACGTTAGAAAAAAGACGACTGAGGGGAGATCAAATTACTATGTATAAATATATCAGGGGGCAGTACAGAGATCTATCCCATCATCTATTTATCCCCAGGACTGTGACTGTGACGAGGGGACATCCTCTGCGTCTGGAGGAAAGAAGGTTTGTACACAAACATAGAAGAGGATTCTTTACGGTAAGAGCAGTGAGACTATGGAACTCTCTGCCTGAGGAGGTGGTGATGGTGAGTACAATAAAGGAATTCAAGAGGGGCCTGGATGTATTTCTGGAGTGTAATAATATTACAGGCTATAGCTACTAGAGAGGGGTTGTTGATCCAGGGAGTAATTCTGATTGCCTTATTGGAGTCGGGAAGGAATTTTTTATTCCCCTAAAGTGAGGAAAATTGGCTTCTACATCACACGTTTTTTTTGCCTTCCTCTGGATCAACTTGTAGGATGACAGGCTGAACTGGATGGACAAATGTCTTTTTTCGGCCTTATGTACTATGTTACTATGTTACATTTGTTTGCAGGGTAATTGTCCTGCTCTTTCTCCCACTTTGGAGCCTTTTGCAGCCCTCTAGCCCTTTCTATGACTTTTTAGAGCCATTTTAGTGCCCCAAAGTTCGAGTTCCTATTGACTTCAATGGGGTTCGTTGTTCGGGGTCAAGTTCGGAACCCCAATCGAACTTTGAAACGAAGTTCGGACGAAGTCCTTGAACCCTGACATCCAGCGGTCTGCTCATCCCTATTTTCTAACAAACATAGAAACATAGAATGTGTCGGCAGATAAGAACCATTTGGCCCATCTAGTCTGCCCAATATACTGAATACTATGGATAGCCCTTGGCCCTATCTTATATGAAGGATGGCCTTATGCCTATCCCATGCATGCTTAACCTCCTTCACTGTATTTGCAGCTACCACTTCTGCAGGAAGGCTATTCCATGCATCCACTACTCTCTCAGTAAAGTAATACTTCCTTATATTACTTTTAAACCGTTGCCCCTCTAATTTAAAACTATGTCCTCTTGTAGCAGTTTTTCTTCTTTTAAATCTTCTTTCCTCTTTTACCTTGTTGATTCCCTTTATGTATTTAGCAGTTTCTATCATATCCCCTCTGTCTCGTCTTTCTTCCAAGCTATACATGTTAAGGTCCTTTAATCTTTCCTGGTAAGTTTTATCCTGCAATCCATGTACCAGTTTAGTAGCTCTTCTCTGAACTCTCTCCAAAGTATCAATATCCTTCTGGAGATATGGTCTCCAGTACGGAGCACAATACTCCGAATGAGGTCTCACTAGTGCTCTGTAGAGCGGCATGAGCACCTCCCTCTGTCTACTAGTAATGCCTCTCCCTATACACCCATGCATTCTTTTAGCATTTCCTGCTGCTCTATGACATTGTCTGCCTACCTTTAAGTCTTCTGAAATAATGACCCCTAAATCCCTTTCCTCAGATACTGAGGTTAGGACTGTATCACTGATTGTATATTCTGCTCTTGGGGTTTTTACGACCCAGGTGCATTATCTTGCACTTATCAACATTACATTTTAGTTGCCAGATTTTTGACCATTCCTCTAGTTTTCCTAAATCCTTTTCCATTTGGTGAATCCCTCCAGGAACATCAACCCTGTTACAAATCTTTGTGTCATCAGCAAAAATACACACCTTATCATCGAAGCCTTCTCCAATTTCGCTGATAAAGATATTAAACAATATGGGTCCCAAAACAGATCCCTGAGGTACCCCACTGGTAACAAGACCATGGTCTGAATATACTCCATTGACTACAACCCTCTGTTGTTAATTTCACCAGAAAATGTAACTGACAATTTTTTTTATTTTTTTTTACCAGTCTACTAGGTATAGCAGTGGTACTATACACCCAAAAATTGTTGAATTTCACCCGAAAATGTTAATGACAATTTTTTTTTTTTAAACGGCCTACTAGGTAGACCAGTGGTACTATACACCCAAAAATTGGTTAATTTTACCCCAAAATGTAAATGACAAAGTAGTGAAATGATATAAAATAAAATACGTACAAATAAAAAAATAAAAATTGATTTATGAGGTGGAGTTCCATATGGAGTAGGAGTTTGAGGAGGCGGTTGACGTAGCGGTGTAGGTGGAAGAGGCGGTGGAGGAGGACGAGGTAGCCAACACTGGTTTTTGGTTTTAATGAATGTTTTTTAAATTAGGGTACACTCTAAAAGAGTGTGAAATATCCAAAATACAAGAATGAGCAATTGCGCTGCAGTATAACAATGGCTGGTTAGTGCCAGTATACATGTCTATTCTGCACAAGGTACGGACAAGTCCTGAAGGATCCATGCCTGGTTCATTTTAATGAACATGAGCTTGTCCACATTGGCTGTGGACAGGCGGCTGCGCTTGTCTGTGATGACGCCTCCTGCCGTGCTAAACACACTTTCAGACAATTCACCGGCTGCAGGGCAGCCCAGCACCTCCAAGGTGTAAAGGGCAAGCTCAGGCCATGTGCCCAATTTGGAGACCCAGAAGTTGAAGGGGGCAGACCCGTCCTTCAGTACGTGTAGGCGTGTGCACACATACTGCTCCCCCATGTTGGTGAAATGCTTCCTCCTGCTAAGACGTTCCATATCAGCTGGTGGTGCTGGTTGTTGTGGCGTGCTGACAAAGCTTTTCCACATTTCGGCCATGCTAACCCGGCCTTCTGAGGTGCTGGCGGTGCCCCAGCTGAGTTGGCGACCTCTTCCTAGTCCTCTGCCTTCGCCTTGTGCTTCCACTGTGCCCCCGCTGTCAGGTGGGAATGCCACCAGCAGCGCATCTACCAGCGTGTGCTTCTACTCGCGCATCTTACGATCACGCTCCAGTGAGAGAATTAAGGATGGTACGTTGTCCTTGTAACGGGGAACCAGCAGCGTGGCCACCCAGTAATCAGCACAAGTTAGAATGTGGGCAACTTGGCGGTCGTTGCGGAGACACTGCAGAATGTAATTGCTCATGTGTGTCAGGCTGCCCAGAGGCAACGGAAAGCTGTCCTCTATGGGAGGTGTATCGTCTGTGTCCTCTGTATCCCCCCATCCACGCACCCTGATGGCCATGAGCTGGTCTGGGTGCCACCCTGCTGTGAACATGGTTCCTCCTCCTCCATTTCCTCCTCCTCATCCTCCACCTCGTCATCCTCCAAAACTGTGCCCTGGACATTTGTGTACCTTGAGTTTGTGGGTGCAGGACCCCACCCTCGTAGCCACTTGGGAATGACTGGCCGGAAACCCTACAAAATGATCCCTCTTCCTTCTCCTCCTCCTGTGCCACATCCTCTTCCATCATCACCAGGAGCGTTTTTTCAAGGAGGCATAAAAGTGGGATAGTAATGCTGAGAACGGCATTATCGGCACTGGCCATGTTGGTGGAGTACTCGAAACAGCGCAACAAGGAACACATGTCTTGTATGGAGGCCCAGTCATTGGTGGTGAAGTGGTGCTGTTCCGCCGAGCGACTCGCCCGTGCGTGCTGCAGCTGAAACTCCACTATTGCCTGCTGCTGCTCGCACAGTCTGGCCAGCATGTGCAAGGTGGAGTTCCACCTTGTGGGCACGTCGCATATGAGGCGGTGAGCGGGAAGGCCGAAGTTACGCTGCAGCGTGCACAGACGGCCCGCACTTTATGCAGCAGCTCTGACATATCGGGGTCATTTTTAAGGAATCTCTGCACCACCAAATTCAGCACATGCGCCAGGCAAGGGATGTGCGTCAAACCGGCTAGTCCCAGAGATGCTACGAGATTTCACCCATTATCGCACACCACCAGGCCGGGCTTGAGGCTGACTGGCACAAACCACTCATCGGTCTGTTGTTCAAGGCCCGTCCACAGCTCCTGCGCGGTGTGGGGTTTGTCCCCCAAACAGATAAGTTTTAAAACTGCCTGCTGTCGTTTACCCCTGGCTGTGCTGAAGCTGGTGGTGAAGGTGTTACGCTGACCGGATGAGGAGCTGGGAAAGGATGATGAAGCAGAGTAGGAGGAGGAAGCAACAGGAGGCAAACTGAAGCGCCCTGCAATCCTCGGTGGTGGAAGGACAAGTGCCAAACTGCTATCCGCCTCAGGCCCAGCCACCACTGCATTTACCCAGTGTGCTGTTATGGAGATATAACGTCCCTGACCGTGCTTACTGGTCCTCGTATCCATAGTCAGGTGCACCTTGCCACAGATGGCGTTGCGCAGTGCACACCTGATTTTGTCCCCAACTTGGTTGTGCAGGGAATGGATGGCTTGCCTTGAAAAGTAGTGGCGGCTGGGCACAAAGTACTGAGGGACAGCCACCGCCATAAGGCCTTTAAAACTATCTATCTCCACCAGACGGAATGACAGCATTTCAAAGGCCAGTAATTTAGAAATGCTGGCATTCAGGGCTAGGGATCGCGGGTGGGTAGGGGGGTACTTCCTCTTCAGTGTTTGGGAGATGAAGAACTGAATGCTTCCTTGGGACATTGTGGAGATGCTTAATGACCCAGGTGTTGGTGTTGCTGGCAGATCCTCTGTTTGTGGGGTGCCAGGTTGCACTGTCACTCCAGAGGTGGAAGAAGAGGGCGAGACTGCAGCAGAAGAGGAAGCAGGATGAGCCAGAGACCTTTCTTGGTTTTTGAGGTGTCTACTCCACTGCAGCTCGTGCTTTTCACTTAAATGTCTGGTCATGCAGGTTGTGCTCAGGTTGAAAACGTTTTAGCCTCGCTTCAGGCTCTGATTGCACAGCGTGAAACCACTCGTGTCTTGTCGTCAGCACATTATCTGAAGATCTTCCACGCCAGGGAACTCCTTGGAGCTGCCTTTGGTGTGCTCGGTCCCTTGCTGCGGTCGGCAGTACCAGGCGTACTGTCTCTAGAGGACGGCCGCTCTGCTTTTGCACCCTGCTTCCTCTTCTGCTGTGCTGGTGGCTCTGTGCAACCACCGCCTCTTCCTCCGAACTACATAGGTCACTCGCATGACCTTGATGCCATGTGGGGTCGAGGACCTCATCGTCCTCCGCATCATCTTTCACCCAGTATTCACCCCTGCCTTCCTTGTCGGTCTGCACACTTTCGAAAGCCCCAGCAGTTGGCACCTGTGTTTCGTCATCATCCGAGACAAGCTGCGATGGTCCTCCCATGTACTCATCTTGAAAGATAAGTGGTTGGGCATCGGTGCACTAAATATCTTCCACTTCTGGGGCAGGGCTAGGTGGATGGCCCTGGGAAACCCTGCTAACAGAGTCATCAAAAAGCAGAAGAGACTGCTGCATGACTTGGGGCTCAGAATGCTTGGCTGATTTGCAAGGGGGTGAGGTGAAAGACTGATGGACATCGGCTGCAGGTGCCAACTGTGATCTTTCAGCAGGAGACTGGGTGGGAGACAATGTGAAGGAACTGGATCCACTGTCAGCAACCCAATCTACTATCGCCTGCACTTGTTCAAGCCTCACCATTCGTAGAGTCGCATTAGGCCCAACCAAATACAGCTGCAGGTTCTGTCACCTACTCGCACCTGAGGAAGTGGTTTCACTTGTGCGTGTAGCTGGCACAGATCGACCACGTCCTCTCCCTGCAATAGGAGCTCCACCAGCAGCACCACGACCTGGGACCTATTTGATGCTCTCCTCATATTTCTTGAATTTAGGATCTTGCCCTAAATGGGTGTTTAATTAATAGTAGAATAGAACGACCGTATGTAAAGGGTGTATTTCACATGGCCTGAACCAGTGTAGGCCTAAATTAAATATTTATTTGCCCAAAATGGCTGTATTTCAAATGGCTGTATTTCAAATGCCTGAATCAAACCCCTGTATGTAGAGGGTGTATCTCACAGGGCCTGATCCAGTGTAGGCCTGAATTAAATATCTCTTTGCCCAAAATGGCTGTATTTCAAATGGCTGTATTTCAAATGCCTGAATAAAACCCCTGTATGTAGAGGGTGTATCTCAAAGGGCCTGAACCAGTGTAGGCCTGAAATTAAATACTTATTTGCCTAAAATGGCTGTATTTCAAATGGCTGTATTTCCAAATGTCTGAATCAAACCCCTGTATGTAGAGGATGTATCTCACAGGGCCTGAACCAGTGTAGGCCTGAAATAAAGATTTATTTGCCCAAAATGGCTATATTTCAAATGGCTGTATTTCAAATGCCTGAATCAAACCCCTGTATGTAGAGAGTGTATCTTACACTGCCTGAACCAGTGTAGGCCTGAAATAATGAATTATTTGCCAAAAATGGCTGTATTTTAAATGCCTGAATCAAACCCCTGTATGTAGAGGGTGTATCTCACACGGCCTGAACCAGTGTAGGCCTGAAATAAAGATTTCTTTGCCCAAAATGGCTGTATTTCAAATGCCTGAATCAAACCCCTGTATTTAGAGGGTGTATCTCACAGGGCCTGAACCAGTGTAGGCCTGAATTAAAGATTTCTTTGCCCAAAATGTCTGTATTTCAAATGCCTGAATCAAACCCCTGTATATAGAGGGTGTATCTCACACGGCCTGAACCAGTGTAGGCCTGAATTAAAGATTTCTTTGCCCAAAATAGCTGTATTTCAAATGGCTTTATTTCAAATGCCTGAATCAAACCCCTGTATGTAGAGGGTGTATCTCACAGGGCCTTAACCAGTTTAGGCCTGAATTAAATATTTCTTTGCCCAAAATGTCTGTATTTCAAATGCCTGAATCAAACCCCTGTATATAGAGGGTGTATCTCACACGGCCTGAACCAGTGTAGGCCTGAATTAAAGATTTCTTTGCCCAAAATGGCTTTATTTTAAATGGCTGTATTTCAAATGCCTGAATCAAACCCCTCTATGTAGAGGGTGTATCTCACAATGCCTGAACCAGTGTAGGCCTGAAATAAAGATTTCTTTGCCCAAAATGGCTTTTATTTTTTTTATTATTTTATTTTTATTTCTCAAAAGCTTTATTGAGAGATGTAAAGTAACAGTACAAAGAATCCTCATCAAAGGATAGTACACAGCCGTATAGAGTAATGTACTGTTTAGCCATCAATAAAATAATAACAATAAGTTAACAAAATTAACATAGTAGATGTCATTTCCAATATGTTGCATAGTAATAAACATCAGTATCTTGTAAAGGTTAGTGCCATATAACGCCAGTATACTCTGGAGTTTACTTGTACCCTTACATTTAGTTGGCCTCGTTAAAGTGTCTGAATTGAACCCAGGGTTTCCAAAGGACCTCAAATTTGTTATGAGAGCGATTCTCCCAAGCGGACAGGTCTTCAAACCTGTAAATGGAGTCTACCTTATTTATCCAATAATTCAGTGGAGGGAGATCTGACGAAAGCCAAAATCTGGGGATTAATAGGCGTGCTGCTGATAGCAAAATTATAAACAGTGGGGTGACACCGGTGGATGCGCAGGGAGGGGGAAGGCCCAATAAAGCAAGTTGGGGAGAAGGCGGAATTTTGGTTTTGCAAATTAAGTTGCAGTGTTTAAAGATCTTAGACCACCAACTTTGTAATGGTGAGCAAGACCACCAGATATGAAAGAATTTGCCACCCCCCTCGCCACATCTCCAGCAAGCATCAGATCCAGTACTGCTATATCTACAGGTGATGTCGGGAGTTTTGTACCACCTGGTAAGTACTTTGTACCCATTTTCCTGTATCCTAACACATCTGGAGGATCTGTGGGGTTCTTTAAAAAGTTTCAATTGGTCGTCTTCAGAAAATAGAATGTCCAAGTCCTTTTCCCAAGCTCCAATGAATGGCAATTTAGGGGGGCATATAGGGCTATTCAATCTTCTGTATAGCTGAGAATCAATGAGGCTTTCAAACCATGTAAGGGGTCTTAATAGTGCCTGGTAGGGGACCCATTTTGTTAAATTAGCAAATATAGACGAGTATAGGGAGGGAAAAAGCTTGCCTTCGGGAAAGAGAGAAGCAAAGTGGTCTTTGTGGATCATTTTGCCATCCTCCCCAAAGAGGGAGACCGCTGGGATTTCAGATTTACGGATATATATGGGAAGACTCTGTTTCAACTCTGGTGGAGCCAGGTCTAGTAAGTCTCTAACCTGAATTAGAGGAGAGGGTAACGGGATTCCGTGATCAGATTTTTGGAGTTTGTCCCAAGCTTCTAGAGTAGCAATACTAGATGGACTGGTGGATTTATACTTGACTCGGTCTTGTTGAGGATGGATCAGAAGGGTTCTGAAAGAGGTTTTGGCTAGGGCAGCTTCCATCCTAGGCCAGGATTTGTAAGTAGGGTCCCTGAACCAGTCAACAACCCTGGTTAATAGTGTAGCTGAGTTATATAGTGAGGGGTTTGGGAGGTTAATACCTCCGGAGATTTTGGGATTTTGTAATATAGAGAAACGTATGCGAGCTTTCTTGCGGCTCCATATAAATGATCTGATTTCCTTGTCAAAGGATTGGAAAAAGGATTTTGGTATTGGAAGAGGTAGGACTTGTTGTAAATAATTAAGTTTAGGGAGGACTAATGAGGTAAATATATTTTTTCGGTCAAACCAGGATAGTGTTTGAGGATGGAGGTTATTTATTTGATCTTGCATGGTTTTTAACAGAGGGAGGAAGTTAAGTTGAAATAATTTGGAAAGATCAGTGCTAATTTTGACTCCTAGATAAGTTATGAAGGGGGTATCCCAATTAAATGGGGAATGAGCAGCTAGGTCAGTTTTAGTACGGGAGTTTAGGCCTATGCTTAAAATATGGGATTTTTTCATATTTATTTTAAGGTTCGAGAGGGGACTAATTTTTTCAAAGATGTCATATATTAAGGTGAGGGATATCTTAGGGTTGGATGTAAGGAGGAGAAGGTCGTCCGCAAATGCTGCGATTTTGTGTTCGTGATTTCCAAGCCTAATACCTCTGATTTCGTCATTTTGACGGAAGGATTGGAGGAGTGGTTCCATAGAAAGTACAAAAACCAGAGGGGAGAGTGGACACCCTTGGCGTGTGCCGTTTCTGATAGAGAAGGAAGGGGAGGTAGTTTCATTCACCAGCACCGACGCCGAGGCGTTGGAGTACATGGAGAAGACTGCGTCTATATAAGATGTTGGTAATCCAAATTTAGACAATGTAAGGCGTAAGAATTCCCAACTAATCCTGTCAAAAGCCTTTTCGGCGTCGGTGCTGAGAAGAACTAGGGGATGAGATAGCTTGGTGGCATAGTGAATAGCGTTGAGAATTCTGACAGAATTGTCTTTACCCTCTCTGCCAATCACAAAACCTGTTTGGTCGCTATGTATCAAAGATGGGAGAATAGGGGATAGGCGGTTCGCTAACATCTTGGCTAGGAGTTTTAAGTCGAGGTTTAGCAAGGAAATGGGGCGGTAGTTTGCACAGTGAGCTGGGTCCTTACCTTCCTTGGGTATGATGGTTATGAGAGCTCTTGACATATCTACAGTGAGTGGGGTACCTTTAAGTGATTGATTGCATATGTTTAACAGGAAAGGGGATATAGATTCACTAAAAGTGTTGTAGTAAAGGGCTGTGAGGCCATCAGGTCCTGGGGCTTTGTTTATTGGGAGCAGTTTGATAGCCTTTTTCAATTCGTCTATAGAAAAGGGGGATTCCAGTATCTTTTTATTGGGAGAGTTGAGTTTCGGGAGAAAGACTGAGTCCAAGAATTTGTTGATAGCTTCAGTAGCGGAAAGGTCGTTGTCTATGGGAGTGGGTTGAGGCAAATTATAAAGGGATTGGTAAAAGGTTTGAAATTGGGAGGCTATTTCTATAGAAGTAGTGACTATTTCTCCTTTATTGTTATGGATTTTGCAAATATAATTGTGGTTCCTCCTTTTTTTTAACCTATTCATGACAAATTTAGACGCCTTATCACCATGGGCAAAAAACTTAAACTGGGAATTAAGAAAATATTTGGCCGATATTGAATTTAGGTTATTTTTTAAGTCAGAACGGAGTGTATTGAGTTTAAAAAGGTGAGAGTCAGAAAGTGACTTTTTATGGATCGCCTCCAGTTTCCTAATTTCTGATAGGAGGTCGTCTATTCGGGCTTTCCTTAATTTTTTTTGGTAGGCACCTAGGCTAATGAGTTGGCCTCTTATGAATGCCTTATGAGTGTCCCAGAGGACGTGAGGAGAGGTGTCAGGGAGGGCGTTTAGGGAGAAAAAGTCATTAAGGGAGTTCTGTATTTTGGTTTTGTTTTCCTTTGAGGAAATTAGTTGCTCATTCAATCTTCAATTAGTAGTTTTGGGTGTTAATTGGGGGGTGGAGATCGTGACAAAAATAGGGGAATGATCGGATAGGTGAATAGAGTCTATACGAGTTTTGGAGCATAATTGGAGATGAGTTTTAGAAATAAATAAATAATCTAGCCTTTGGTATGAGCCGTGGACGTTAGAAAAAAAAGTATAGTCCCTTTCAAAGGGGTTAAAGGTTCTCCAAGTGTCAACCAGATTCAGATTATGAAATTTGTTGCATAAGAAGTTAAGTGTCTTCCGTGAGAGGGCAGATTTTTTTGTTGAGGAATCTAAGATGGGATTTAGGGCAACATTAAAGTCCCCTCCCATGACAACAGTGCCTTCTTGGAAAGATTCTATAATTGGGCAGATAGTATCAAACCAAGAAGCCTGGTTAACATTGGGGGCATATATATTAATTAATGTGTATATACGATTAGCTATAGTACCCTTTAACATTATATACCTTCCTTCTGTATCCTGAATATGTGAAGAATATTGGAAAGCTGTATTTTTGCTGAATCCAATACTGACTCCCCTGGAAGAGGAGGAGCCCGAACCACAGTGGAACCACACAGGAAAGCTGGAGCGAGACAGGTCAGGGTAGCGATTAAATTTAAAATGGGTTTCTTGTAAAAATAATATGGCGGTATCACTTTTTTTGAGTAATGAAAAAATTTGACACCTTTTGGAGGGGGCATTAAATCCTTTAACATTAAAGGACGCAATTGTTAGGGTTGTCATATCACTTCAGTCCGTGTGTGGGACCACTGTCGCCCATGACCCCAGAAATGGAAATTATGCAGTTTGGGCCTCAAGATTATACGCCTGCAGAGTAGCAGTTTAGTTGTGTGCACATAACAATTTGACTGGCAAATTAAAGTAATATAAGTATGGAGACATCCACATAACAAGAACATGAAACATAAAATCATATAATAAGAAAAAAAGAGGAACCTAGTATTAAGGCACTGTAGCAACAATATGCTAGATTCCAGTATGTAGGTGAAGGGGGAAATATTAAGTAACTGTAGTTATCACCCTATGCCAGGATGTTAAACCAGACAGGAAAATATCAGGTTATAATAAAGAGAGTGGTCAGACATAATAATGAGAGTAAGTGGTAAGGATTACAGGTATGGGGAGACAAATAAGGTGAGGACAGAGACAAATGGTTAGGGAGATGGAGAGGAAGGTTGTAAGAAAGATTCGCAAGTATCTTACTAATGTGACTGATCAGACGGTTGTTATAAGACCTCAATAGGTGAGGAGACGAATAGATAAGTCTCTCAGTCACCCATGGTTAGCCTCTGCGGAGTGGAGAATGAGGGATCTCTTCAGGCTCTGGCATTCTTAGGGTTACGTTGCTTCTCCCATGGGATGGGGACAGGTAGATCCGGGAGGAATGGCAAGTCCTGGATTACGTCCCAGTTTTGGATTCCTAAGGGGTCTATGTTAAGCTGTACATAGACTTGGTCAAAATCTGTGAAGGAGGTGATGTTCGTCCTGCGGCCTTCATGGAAAAAGGACAGTCCGAAAGGAAAGGACCATCTGTACTGTATGTTGTGCGATCTGAGCCAGTCCGTCAAGGGTTTCAGCATTCTTCTCTTCTTCAATGTGGACTGGGCCAGGTCCTGGAAAATAGTGATGTTGAATCCATCCCAGGATAACTCTCTGGTAGATCGCGCTTTAGAGAGAATTGCTTCTTTAACTTGGAAGCTTAAGAATTTGCATATAATATCCCTGGGAGGGGCTGTTGTCGCAGGTTTGGGTCTGAGGGCTCTATGTGCCCTTTCCAGGATTACCTCATGTACAGAATCCGGGCCCAATAAGGAGAGGCAGATTTGGGTGATCGTGTGTGAGATATCGCTTGCGGTGACCGATTCTGGGACGCCGCGAAAACGCAGGTTGTTACGTCTTCCGCGATTTTCTTGATCCTCTACTGCGCAATATAGTGAATTTAGATTGCTTTGTATGGAGGTTAGGTGGTTAGCAACCTGTATCTGGTGATTTGCCATTACCGCATGCGATTCTTCTAGTATCTCCACTCTCCTCCCAATATGCCGAACATCCTGCTTGATGGCAGAGAGGTCTGTGCTCAGGGGCTCCAGCGCTGTAGCGAGGGTCGCTGACAGCGCTTCTTTGAGGTAGGATCTAGAAATCGGGAGGCTATCTGCGGGATCCTCTTCCTCCGATACTGATTCCTTGTCTTTCTGTGTGCAGCCGGCGGCGCGTGGGGAGACCGGCGCCATTTTGTTATCCCGGGCTACGAATGCAGCAGCAGCTTTCTTGACAAATTTATCCATGTCTCCTTTGTTTGCTGCATGTCTGCTCGGTTCAGAGGAGTCTCCGGCCTTCGAGCCACCGATCTTGACCATTTTATGTCTGAAGGCTAAATATAAGAGCTATAAGGGTGATATTAAGTACGGAGCTGCAGCCTCAGGCAACGATCAGCTTCAGGCGCTAGCTCCGCCCCCCCAAAATGGCTTTATTTTAAATGGCTGAATCAAACCCTTGTATGAGGAGGGTGTATCTCACAAGGCCTGAACCAGTGTAGGCTTGAAATAAAGATTTATTTGCCCAAAATGGCTGTATTTCAAATCCCTGAATCAAACCCCTGTATGTAGAAGGTGTATCTCATACGGCCTGAACCAGTATAGGCTTGAAATAAAGATTTCTTTGCCCAAAATGGCTGTATTTCAAATGGCTGTATTTTCCTTTGTAAAAACTGAACAGAAGAATTCATTGAGGCAGTCAGCTAGTTCTTTATCTTCTTGCATATACCTTCCTTCTTTTGTTTTTAATTTGATATTTCCTTGTTTTAGTTTCCTTTTTTCATTTAAGTATCTGAAGAATGTCTTATCGCCTTTTTTCCCTGACTGAGCTCATTTCTCTTCTGCCTGTGCTTTAGAAGCTCTTATAACTTGCTTGGCCTCTCTCTGCTTAATCTTATAAATTTGCCTGTCATTTTTTTTTATAATTACTAAATGCTATCTTTTTGTTTTTAATGATTTTGGCCACTTCTGCTGAGTACCACAGTGGTCTCTTCCTTTTTTTGCTTTTACTGTCAAGCCTAATACAATTTTCTGTTGCCTTCAATAGTGCCACTTTTAAGTAGTCCCATTTCTCCTGGACTCCATTGAAACTGTTCCAATCTGATAGGGACTCGTATACCACTAATCTAATTTTAGAAAAGTCATTTTTTCTAAAATCTAAAACTTTTGTTTTTGTGTGGTGTGACTCAGTGACTGTACTTATAGTAAACCACACTGACTGGTGATCGCTAGATCCCAAGCTTTCCCCTACAGTAATATCAGATACCAAATTCCCATTTGTGAATACTAAATCTAAAATGGCCTCCTTCCGGGTTGGCTCCTCCACTACTTGCTGTAGAGATAATCCCAGTAGGGAATTTAGAATATCTGTACTTCTGGCAGAACTAGCTATTTTGGTTTTCCAGTTTACATCAGGAAGATTGAAGTCTCCCATAATGATAACTTACCCCTTCAATGTCATTTTAGCTATTTCCTCAACTAGTAGATCTAATTATTTGACTTGGCTAGGTGGTCTATATATCACACCTACAGATGTAACATCGCTTGCACTCCCAAAAATCGCATATCATTACTAACGAAACGCGATTTCTAGTCCTTCACTATAGCAATACTCAACAAGGCCAGTAGATGGCAGTGTTGAGCTAAAGTACGAAATTAATTAGTAGTATTTGAATCTCGAATACAAAGAGAGCACCAGTGTAAATCTAAGTGGGGCGGTGTCACAGATGGTGTTACAGAAAATTAGAAGACACAAATGAAGATCCGACTGACTTGATCCAAAACTAAGGAACAGAAGGGTAAGCCCTGTAACAACCCTAGCTCTCTCCCTTACTGCTCAGCCTATGCAAAAATCTCAATGGTAGAAAATTGCATACCCTTGTTCTTTGACTGTATGACACCTGAACACCCTATAATAGTGAGGGGACACGACCACCGGCTCCCTACACTTAATACGGAGGGAGTCAGGGTCACCTAGGATCAAGCCCACAGGAAAACAGGAATAAAGAAACAGACTTATCTTGTGGATGCAGCAGTAACAGCTTCTAGCATCAGCACACTCCAGGAAGTTGTATAAACGGCAAAGTGATGCAGTATGGGAGGGGATTTAAAGGGATGCAATCAGTGCTATTAGATGACAGCTGAGAGAGGGAAACGAGATGACAAAACGAAAGCAAAACAAAAGAACCTCAAGCAGGAGGTTCTGAAGAACATCTGTCAGAGCTTCTCAGATGTCTGGCGTTGACAGTACCCCTCCTTCTACGAGTGGACTCCGGACACTCAGAGCCCACCTTCTCAGGATGGGACCTATGGAAAGCCCTGATGAGACGAGTGGCCTTAATGTCCGTCACTGGGACCCACATCCTCTCCTCGGACCATAACCCTCCCAATGAACGAGGTACTGGAGAGAACCGCAGACAACACGAGAATCCACAATCCTAGAGACCTGAAATTCAAGATTACCTTCAAACACAATCGGAGGAGGAGGCAAAGAGGAGGGTACAATGGGTTGGACATAAGGTTTTAATAGGGACTTATGAAAAACATTATAGATCTTCCAAGTCTGAGGAAGATCAAGACGGTAGGCAACAGGATTGATGACGGACAAGATTTTGTAAGGCCCAATAAACTTAGGACCCAACTTCCAGGAGGGAACCTTCAATTTGATATTCTTAGTAGACAACCACACCAGATCACCAACATTCAGGTCTGGACCAGGCACACGTCTCTTATCCGCCACACGCTTATATCTCTCACTCATGCTCTTTAGATTATCCTGAATCTTTTGCCAAATAGATGACAAAGACGAGGAGAATCTCTCCTCATCAGGTAAACCAGAAGACCCCTCTCCAGAGAATGTCCCAAACTGCGGATGAAACCCATATGCACCAAAAAACAGTGACTTATCAGAGGACTCCTGACGACGGTTATTTAAAGCAAACTCAGCAAGGGAGAGAATAGAACACCAATCCTCTTGATTCTCCGCCACAAAACAACGCAGATATGTCTCCAGATTCTGATTGACGCGCTCCGTCTGGCCATTCGACTGTGGGTGGAAAGCAGAAGAGAATGACAACCGAACCCCCAAGCGAGAACAGAAAGCCTTCCAGAATCTGGAAACAAACTGCGTGCCCCTATCAGAGACTATGTCTGAAGGAATACCATGCAATTTGACAATGTGATCAATAAATGCCTGTTCCAGCGTCTTAGCATTGGGCAACCCAGGAAAAGGAATGAAATGCGCCATTTTGCTAAAACGGTCCACCACCACCAGAATCACAGTCTTCCCCGAGGAACAAACGAGGCAGGTCCGTAATTAAGTCCATGGACAGATGTGTCCAAGGACGGGAAGGAATGGGTAATGGGAGGAGAGGACCTGATGGACGTGAATGAGGGACTTTAGCACGAGCGCAGGTCTCGCAGGCTGCCACAAAACCCTCAACCGACTTACGAAGCGCCGGCCACCAGAATCTCCGAGCGATAAGATCCACTGTGGCTCTACCCCCCGGGTGCCCAGCAGGGACAGTATCGTGGTGCTCCTTAAAAACCTTGTGTCTTAAAGCGAGAGGCACAAACAACCTCCCAGGAGGACAAAGATCGGGAGCCTCTGCCTGGGCTAACTGAACCTCTGCCTCCAATTCAGGATAAAGAGAAGAGACCACCACACCTTCAGCCAAAATGGGACCCAGGTCTTCAAAATTCCCACCTCCTGGAAAACAACGTGACAGGGCATCCGCCTTCACATTCTTAACCCCAGGGAGGAAGGTGACAACAAAATTAAACCTTGAAAAGAACAAAGACCATCTGGCCTGTCTCGGATTCAGACGCTTGGCTGACTCCAAGTAGGCCAGATTCTTATGGTCGGTAAACACGGTAATAGGGTGTCTGGCTCCCTCTAGCCAATGGCGCCATTCCTCAAAAGCTAACTTGATGGCCAACAACTCCCTATCTCCCACATCGTAATTTCTCTCTGCGGAGGAGAGTTTCTTCGAGAAAAAGGCACATGGTCGCCATTTGGCAGGAGAGGGACCCTGAGACAAGACCGCACCCACACCCACCTCAGAAGCGTCCACCTCAACTATGAAGGGCAGAGAGACATCAGGTTGTACCAAGATGGGAGCGGAAGCAAAACTCTCCTTGATACTAGAAAAGGCCATGCGCGCCTCAACCGACCAGGAGGATAAATCTACCCCCTTTCTAGTCATATCAGTGAGTGGTTTAACAACAGAGGAATAATTCAAAATAAACTTCCTGTAATAATTGGCAAAACCCAAAAAATGCATCAGCGCCATCTGATTCTCAGGAAGCTCCCACTCAAGCACAGCGCGGACCTTCTCGGGGTCCATGCGAAAACCAGAAGCGGAGAGAAGAAACCCCAGAAATTGAATTTCTGGAACCGCAAACACACATTTTCCCAGTTTAGCGTACAATTTATTTTCCCGCAGGGTGAGCAAGACCTGACGTAGGTGGTCCTTATGAGTTTTGAAATCAGGAGAAAAAATCTAAATGTCATCTAGATACACTAGTACAAATTTCCCCATTAAATGATAAAAAATGCTGTTCACAAAATGTTGGAAGACGGCTGGAGCATTCATCAAACTCTCACACCCGATATGAGTGGTATTTTCTGTAGTACTATTCTCATCAGTTTAATCCCTGTTACGTCCCATATCAGGGTGGGATTGCCTTTTGTGAAAAATTTTTTAGGCCGGGTACCTTCGACTGCCTTTACAGTGACAGACCAAACTCTGATACACCAAACTGAATTGATTTTAGGAACCGGGAGATGGAAAAAGCAGCTTGGTCGGTCCTCTTACTCCCAAGTTGGGGCACTGCGTGTGCACGGAGCAATGTAATGTTACACCCTATATTAGTAGTGTCTTAACTAGTACTATTCCTATCAGTTTAATCCCTGTTACGTCCCCTATCCGGGGACGTGTGTCGAATTGATTATTAACCATTGTCGAATTAACAAACCATTACGACATCCTGAAATAATTTAGTTCTGAGCTCTGTACTTGCATTGTTTTGGAATTGATGGGAATTTTTTTAATTGTCTGAATTATTTCTAATAAACTATTAAGAGACTTTATTATGATTTTTTTATTTTATGTATTAAAAACCCAAACTTAAAAAAAAAAAAAAGAAAATTAATGTTTTTTCTATGAAAAATTACACAGCCGATCGCTTTTGGTCTGATCATAATGAAGCAACGGCCTTATCATCTGGGGTGTGGCAACATTGCCAACACACTCATAGAGGTGATGATCGCTTCATTGTGATACGCAAGCCCCTTCACCACAACAAGGTAACGATCACGAAGGGGAATTTACACTTGTATGTGCCTTTTTTTTTTTTTGCAGCCACAGTGCAGCACCAGAGGCCAGAAAAATTAGGCATGTACACATACCTGAAAAATAATGGTATTGTTGCAGCCGCTGTTGTAGCAGCGGCCAGAAAAATTGATATTTTCCAGGCAGAAAGGTGACTAAAACATTGCGTCTTGAACCCTAGTTGGTGGCGGAGAATTCACGAAAGTCATCCGGTATGCAGACATTAAATACAGCAGCGTGAGGCCTTTTGTTAGTCAAACGTATACCCCACTGTCAGTCCCTTCGGGATCCATCCCTCATTCATCTTAATGAAAGTGAGGTAATCAACACTTTTTTGACCGAGGCGACTTCTCTTCTCAGTGACGATGCCTCCTGTTGCACTGAAGGTCCTTTCTGACAGGACACTTGAAGCGGGGCAGGCCAGAAGTTCTATTGCAAACTGGGGATAGCTCAGGCCACAGGTCAAGCCTGCACACCCAGTAGTCAAGGGGTTCATCGCTCCTCAGAGTGTCGATATCTGCAGTTAAGGCGAGGTAGTCTGATACCTGTCGGTCGAGTCGTTCTCTAAGGC
Source organism: Bufo bufo (assembly GCF_905171765.1). NCBI lineage: Eukaryota > Metazoa > Chordata > Amphibia > Anura > Bufonidae > Bufo > Bufo bufo. The sequence goes on from NC_053390.1 coordinate 831,155,757, forward strand.
TGGATCCCGAAGGGCTGTGGCGATGTGTAGGACTGAAAAAGCTCTGCATGCCTCCATCAACAACACATCTGTAAAGCGTCCTGTCCTTGCCGCCGTGGTCGTGGTAGGAGGAGGATTACTTTCACCTCTTCCCCAGTTAGATTCCCGTTGTGCTGTGACATCCCCCTTATAAGCTGTGTAAAGCATATTTTTTAGTTTGGTTTTAAACTGCTGCATCCTTTCTGACTTTAGGTAACATTTCCGCCACTTTCTGCTTATATCGGGGGTCTAGTAACGTGGCCACCCAGTACAGGTCGTTCTCCTTCATCCTTTTTATACGAGGGTTCCTCAACAGACATGACAGCATGAAAGACCCCATTTGCACAAGGTTGGATGCCGAGCTACTCATTTCCCGTTCCTCGTCCTCACTGATGTCATTGACGGTCTGTTCTTCCCCCCAACCACGTACAACACCACGGGTCCCAGATAGGTGACAACAACGAGCACCCTGGGATGCCTGCTGTGGTTAGTCTTCCTCCTCCTCAAAGCCACATTCCTCCTCTGACTCCTCTTCCTCATACTCCTCTTCCAGCGTTGCCGCAGGTCCGGCAAGCGATGATGACAAGGCTGTTTCTGGTGGTGATGGTGACCACAACTCTTCCTCTTCATCTATACGCTCATCTACAGCCTGATCCAGCACTCCTCGCAGGGCACGCTCCAGGAAGAAAACAAATGGGATGAGGTCGCTGATGGTGCCTTCGGTGCGACTGACTAGGTTTGTCACTTCCTCAAAAGGATGCATGAGCCTACAGGCATTGCGCATGAGCATCCAGTAACGTGGCAAAAAAATTCCCAGCTCCACAGAGGCTGTCCTAGCACCCCGCTCATACAAATACTCGTTGACGGCTTTTTCTTGTTGGAGCAGGCGGTCGAACTTTCGGAGTGTTGAATTCCAATGTGTCGGGCTGTCGCAAATCAAGCGCCTCACTGGCATGTTGTTTCGCCGCTGGATATCTGAAAAGTGTGCCATAGCCGTGTAGGAATGCCTGAAATGGCCACACACCTTCCTGGCCTACTTCAGGACGTCCTGTAAGCCTGGGTACTTAGACACAAAGCGTTGTACGATGAGATTCAAAACATGTGCCATGCACGGCACATGTGACAACTTGCCCAAATTCAATGCCGCCAACAAATTGCTTCCATTGTCACACACCACTTTGCCGATCTCCAGTTGGTGTGCGGGGTCAGCCACTGATCCACCTGTGCGTTCAGGGCGGACAGGAGTGCTGGTCCGGTGTGGCTCTCTGCTTTCAGGCAAGTCAACCCCAAGACAGCGTGACACTGCCGTATCCGGGTTGTGGAATAGCCCCTGGGGAGCTGGGGGAGTGACGTTGATGTGCAGCCAGACGCCGCAGCAGAAGAGGACTCAGCCGAGGAGGTTATCGAAGAGGATGGAGTAGGAGGAGTAGAGGAGGTGGCAGTAGGCCTGCCTGCAAGTCGTGGCGGTGTCACCAACTCCGCTGCAGAGCCATGCATTCCATGCTTTTCAGCCGTCAGCAGGTTGACCCAATGCGCAGTGTAGGTGATATACCTGCCCTGATCGTGCTTTGCAGACCAGGTATCAGTGGTCAGATGGGCCCTTGCCCCAACACTGTATGCCAGAGATGCCATGACTTTCTTTTCAATAACAGAATAGGGGTTTGGGATTGCCTTTTTTGAAAAAAAAATTCGTCCGGGTACCTTCCACTGCGGTGTCCCAATAACAACAAATTTTTTGAAGGCCTCAGACTCCACCAGCTGGTATGGTAAAAGCTGGCAGGCTAAGAGTTCCGTCAAGCCAGCTGTCAGACGCCGGGCAAGGGGGTGACTTTGTGACATTGGCATCTTACGCTCAAACATGTCCTTGACAGACACCTGACTGTGGGCAGATGAGCAGGAACTGCTCAAGGCGAGAGACGGAGTGGCAGATAGTTGAGAGGGAGCATGGAGGACAGCAGTGGTTGACGTGACTGAAGATGCTGGACCAGGAGGAGGATGGCGGCTTTGAGTTTGTGTGCTGCTTGTACTCATGTGTTGATCCCATAGGCGTTTGTGATGTGCGATCATGTGCCTTCGCAAAGCAGTTGTACCGAGGTGGGTGTTGGACTTCCCACGACTCAGTTTCTTTTGACACAGGTTGCAAATGGCATTGCTGTTATCAGAGGCAGACACACAAAAGAAATGCCACACTGCTGAGCTTTGCAATGACTGCATTCTGGTGGTGGCAACAGCATACGTTGATTGGCGTGTTGTCTGGCTGACCCCGGGTGCCGATACATGCTGTCTGACTGTGCCACTAGCTCCTTGCGACGACCTCCCCCTGCTTCCAACTCGTCTCCTCATTCTCTCTGTCTCCCCTTCTGAACTTTCCCCCTCTTCTTCTTCTCTTCGAGCAGGCACCCACGTGCCATCCACGGACACATCGTCATCATCAAACGCTTCACTTGTATCTGACACCTCAGCAAAGGAAGCAGCAGTGGGTACAACATCATCATCATCATCACACTGTACGTCCATGTGTGTAATGCTGCCTGACTGAGACATATCCCTGTTATCTACATCCTCTGGCATTAATGGTTGCGCATCACTAATTTCATCCAAATGATGTGTAAATAACTCCTCTGAGGGATCAAGTGAAGCGGCTGTGGTGGTAGTGGTGGTGGTGGCGGCGGGCGGGAGAGTGGTAACTTTAGAGCAGGTGACCGAAGCTGAGCTGGAGGAGGATGGTGCGTCAAGGTTCTTAGCGGAAGCTGTTGAAGATTGGGTGTCCTGTGTAAGCCAGTCAACTATTTTCTCCAAATTTTTTGGGTTCAGGGTACGTGGCCTCTGAACACTGGGCATTATTCCAGGGCCAGTGGAAATCACAGCACCACAACCACGACGGCCCCTGCGGGGTGGCCTGCCTCTTCCTGTCATTTTTTTTAGATAAGTGGTACTATGCGTGCAAGGTACTGTGCCACCCTATATAAGTGGTGGGCAGTGGGCACAGTACAGTCTGGGCCTGACACACACTGGCTTGCAACTGGGAATATATCACAGAGAAATAATAAATGGACTTTTTTTTATCTGCAAGGTTTTGTGAGTGACACCCTGTAACGGTATGAGTGGTGGCCTAGCCAGTGGCCACAGTACAGTCTGTGGGCCAGACACTCACTGGCATGCAACTGGGATTATATCACAGAGAAATAATAAATGGACTTTTTTTTATCTGCGAGGTATTTTCTGTCACACCCTGTATGAATGGTGTGCACACAGTACAGTCTGTGAGTCTGCAGCCTCTCACACATGGGCAGCCAACTGCAATATATCTATATATATATAAAAATAAAAAAAAGCAGACTGATGTACCAGCTCTAAAAAGGGCTTTTTGGGGTGCTGTCAGGACGCTGTCCTTACAGCAGTTGAGTCTGTGGACACAGAACACTGCCCTAGCTAACGCTTTCCCTATTGAATCAGCAGCAGCAGCACTGTCCCTCCTCTCACTGAGAATTCAGATTCCGAATGAATCTAAAATGGATGCTGTCCAGGAGGTGGGAGGGTCTGGGAGGGAGGGTCTGCTGCTGATTGGCTGGAATGAGTCTGCAGACTGTGAGGTACAGGGTCAAAGTTTACACAATGATGATGTATAGGGGGCGGACCGAACATCGCTTATGTTCGCCCGCCGCGGCGAACGCGAACAAGTTATGTTGGCCGGGAACTATTCGCCGGCGAACTATTCGGGACATCTCTAATCCAGACTAGGCTGCAATTAAAGATTTGTGCCAAAAATGGGTGTTTCTTTAATAACTGAATATGACAGCAGTCATAGGGTGTGTTTTATTTACAGGAGCTAAATACTTCTCTCAGGCAGGGAAACCTGGAAATCTTTTATCATCTTTGATCCAAAATCAAAAAAATATTAGTAGAATAAAAAACATCAGATTGGAAAATGGAGTGGTTACTACTCGCCCAGAGGAGATTGAGCGGGAGTTCGTTAAGTACTATAAAACCTTATATACAAATAACATAAAGCAGCAGGATGGAGTCGTTGAAAAGTTCTTGGAGAACATCAATCTCCCTAAATTAACAGAGGAGGAATGCAAAATACTAAATCGGCCTATAGATTTAAAGGAATTATCTGAGGCAGTTAAGAACATCTGGAGACGGGCTCCCCTTTGAATCTACCGCCAGTATGGAGACATAATCCTGCCAATGTTACTACTGGTGAACTCCCTTCATCTCTATCTGAAGCTGTGATTACACTTATTCTAAAAAAGGGTAAGGATGAAAGAGAGATAGGGGCATACCGCCCGATCTCTCTGTTAAATACAGACTATAAAATCTGCGCAAAAAATATTCGCTAATAGATTAAAGGGAGTTATTGACAGGCTGATTCATCCAGATCAGACTGGGTTTATACCCAAGAGATCGGTACAATCCAGCATACGCAGACATTTTTTTAATATGATTTTGAAGTGGGGAGGGGCTCCCGCTCCATCCTGTCATTAGACGCTGAGAAGGCGTTTGACAGGGTGGAGTGGGAATATCTCTGGAAAGTAATGCATAGGATGAATCTGGGCCAATACTTTATCAAGTGGGTCCAGATTCGATATAACCATCCCAAAGCCAGAATAAACACTAATGGAGTATGGTCTGAGCAAATAGAGTTGCATAGAGGAACAAGACAGGGATGCCCCTTCTCCCCTTTATTGTTTGCTCTATTTATAGAACCGCTGGCAGCTAAAATCAGATCGGATGAAACGATTAAAGGCTTTGGTATGAATGGGACCTCCGATAAGATAAGTATGTATGCAGATGATATTTTAATCTTCTTGGAGAATCCAACATCTCAGCAGTCTCATCTTATGGAATTAATAAATAAGTATAGTGATATTTCGGGATATAAAATCAATTGGGCCAAATCAGTATTGTTGCCGCTTGATCAGGCACCTCTACTGAACTGCGCAGAAATTAGGGTAATAAAACCTATGGAATCCTTTGACTATTTGGGTGTAAAGCTGAATGCAAGTATCCTAGATTTTACGAAATTAAATCTCTCTCCTTTGTTGATTAAATGTGAAAGTAAAATAAGTTTTTGGCAGAAATTATTGATAGGACAAGCGGACAGAATTGCATTAATAAAAATGGTGTTACTTCCCCAGATTTTGTATATTTTGGCAGCCTGTCCAGTTTGGATAGAGGATTGTTTCTTCAACCATCGGGAACGGCTGCTGAATGACTTAATCTGGGGAAGAAAAAGGGTAAAACTAAAACAAAAATATCTTTGGTTAGTGGAAGAGGATGGAGGGCTATCGGTTCCCTTTTTCCATGGATATAATTTGGCCTCTCAAGTTCAGTGGCTAAAATCCGGGGGAAATAATATAAAAGAATATCTAGAAAGGGGCTTTAATGGCCCAAAGTATAATATATTTAGCATATTAGAGACAGGATATATTAAAAAATAAAGGGAAAAAGTGCCCAATATGTCAAATGGTTGACTTGGCTTGGGGAAAAATTAAAAGAATACTAGGAATCTTGAACACTTCACATTTTTCACCTTTGTGGTATAATAGCAGTTTGAGAGAATTTCAGTCAATCGCAGAATACAAGTATTGGGAAAAGAATGGTATCATTTATGTATCACAGTTAGTTAAGAACGGGGAAATAAGAGCACTAAAAGAGTCGGTTTTGGTATCACCAATTAAGACACGCTTTTGAAGCTACACAAAATAGGGAATACTTTATCACAACTAAACATGAATTTATATATTTTTGCTATCAATGTACGACAATTAGGGTCACTATCTCTCAAGTCTATAGGATAATAAGGAAGGGGTTGGGTAAAATAATAAAGTTTAACAGTGAGGAAAAATGGGCAAAGGATACAGGATTAAACACATTAGAATGGGGGAATATATATAAAAATTTAAAAAGGGCAACGATTTCTAGTAACTTTAGGAAAATTTACTTTAATATTATACATAGAATATATATATGACTCCATTACTGCTAAGTAAGATCTACAAAGAACCTAAAAAAAATTGTTGGAAATGTAGAGAAGAGGCTGCCGACTATATGCATCTGATATGGAGCTGTTTAAAAATGCAATCCTTTTGGAGAGAGGTTTTTGGTCTCCTAAGTGCAGAGTCCCTGGTATCCCTCCCACTGAAACCGGAAGTAGCTGTCTTGGGCAGTATCCCACTATCAATTAGGGGAAAAAGGAAAAAAAAAGATCTGGATAAGAGGTCTTATGGCGGCAAGAGTTATTATCGCAAGAGAGTGCGGCTCCAAAAGAGCACCCAATATTATTGAGTGGAAAAATTTATTGGTCAGGATCGAGAGGTTTGAGGAATATGCAATAAGTAGTACAATCAGTCGCTGATAGGCAGTGCTGTCGCCCGGCCGGGGGTGGGGGGGGGAGAGAGAGAGATGAAAAATAATGCATACCCCTTAGGGGGGATCGGTTATGATGCACACCGAGACAGCCATCACAGGGCAGGGGGATGGGGGGGGGGGTTGATTTAAGGTGGGGGATAAATTAATTTGAATAGACAATAAGAGGTCTAAGTATAAGCAATGTGGAGCTCAGAGGGGAGTTTGGTGATCCCCCAAAATAGAACAGATTGCTGACTACTTTTGTACTGTTTCTGTTTACAGTGATCTATAATTTATTATGATGACTTTTTTTTAGAGTGTATATTGATGAACTTAGATTTTGTATTGTCAAATTGCATTTAAATTTTGTATTATGAAAGGAATAAAAAATAAAAATATTTAATAAAAAAGAATATGACAGCTGTATATAACCCTTGAATTTCACACGTGCTGATGGTGCAAGGCCAGAAAAATTGTGTATTTTGCCCAAAAAGGGTGTTTTATTAAATGAAGAATATAACCCCTGTATATAAAGGGTGTATCTCACACGCCCTGACCCACACTAGGCTGCAATTAATGGTTTGTGCCCAAAATGGCTGTATTTCAAATAACTGAATAGAACCACAGTATGTAAAGGCTGTATCTCACACGCCCTTATCCAGACTAGGCCGCAATTAAAGATTTGTGCCCAAAATGGGTGTTTGTTTAATAACAGAATATGACAGCAGTATATAACCCTGGAATTTCACATGTGCTGATGCTGCAAGGGCTGTAAAATTGAGTATTTTGGCAAAAAAGTGTGTTTTGAAAAACCCAGAAAATTATGGCTGTATTTCTAGCTTAAATTGCACACTGACTAATCCAGATGTTGTAGATTGCCACCGCTGCCGCCCACCTAACTAACAGACGGAAAAAAGTTGTTTTTTTTTCTATCACTGGGCTCAGGGCAGGGTAAAAAGATTGTGCCCTACACCCACACAACACAATGTATGTAGATCGCTGAGTTAGATTCACGTTCTGAACAAAGATTCTCTCCTATTCTCTCCCTGAAATCACCAGCAGCCGCGTCCTCTCCCTACACTTGTAACATCAGAGTGACGTGCAGCACTACGTGACTCCAGCTTATATGGAGCCTGGGTACATGCTGCACTGGCCAATCACAGCCACGCCATTAGTAAGCAAGGCTTTACAGTTCGGGTTCGCTCAACCCTAGTGGGGACCCATCGTATTTGAGGAAGAATTGTGGCGAAAAAAAATATCCTGAATGATCGTGATCGGCAATCATTTAAACGTTTGGTGAAATCAAATCGAAGAAAAACAGTAGAACTCAGGGCTATGTTTAATAGTGAAAGTAAGAGCATTTCCACACGCACAATGCAATGGGAACTCAAGGGATTGGGACTGAACAGCTGTGTAGCCGTAAGAAAACCACTAATCAGTAAGGCAAACCAGGAAAAAAGGCTTCAATTTGCTAGGGAGCATAAAGATTGGACTCTGGAGCAATGGAAGAAGGTGATGTGGTCTGATGAGTCCAGATTTACCCTGTTCCAGAGTGATGGGCACATCAGGGTAAGAAGAGAGGCAGATGAAGTGATGCCCCCATCATGCCTAGTGCCTCCTGTACAAGCCTGTGGGGGCAGTGCTATGATCTGGGGTTGCTGCAGTTGGTCAGGTCTAGGTTCAGCAACAGTATGTGCGCCAAGAATGAGGTCAGCGGACTACCTGAACATACTGAATGACCAGGCTATTCCATCAATGGATTTTTTCTTCCCTGATGGCACGGGCATATTCCAAGATGACATGGCCAGGATTCATCAGGCTCAAATTGTGAAAGAGTGGTCCAGGGAGCATGAGACATCATTGTCACACATGGATTGGCCACCACAGAGTCCAGATCTAAACCCCATGGAGAATCTTTGGGATGTGCTAGAGAAGGCTTTGCACAGTGGTCAGACTCTACCGTCATCAATGCAAGATCTTGGTGAAAAATTAATGCAACACTGGATGGAAATAAATCTTGTGACATTGCAGAAGCTTATCGAAACAATGCCACAGCGAATGCGTGCTGTAATCAAAGGCAAAGGCGGTCCAACAAAATATGAGAGTGTGTGACCTTTTTTTTTGGTGGCAACTTTTTTTTGGGACAGGCAGTGTATCTCTCACATGCACATTGCACATCCATTTACCTGCCGCACACTATATTCCCCCCCCACACACAGTCTATAGATTAGAGTTTGTGTCCTGTTGGTCAGGACTCAGGAGAAGCTTTCTTTGTCTTACCGACAGTATTTTCTGGGCTGTGTAGTGTGATAACGGACCACTGGTTAGACCTGATGGCTGTCCGTATTGATATGCGGTATTCCACAAGTCATTTTCCGGTGAGGGAGGTGGATAATCCTGTACAAAGGACGATCCCCTACCACCGTACACACTTTGCCCTTGTTTAGTATAATGGCTGTGTATCTAGGGTTTGTGTCTGAAAAGAGGGCAAGATTGTCCTGAATGTAGATGGCGCCTGACTCCTGACGATAATTACGGGCATGCGCAGACCGCCTGTCCGGTCTATTACCTGTTTAAATATGGCTATCGCGGTGCGGAGTCCCAGTGCGCATGCGCCAGATATTTAGCGCATGTGCAATGGGCAGGACACTGGGTCAGTTGGGGCTGCTATGCAGTAGGTCAGGTTTAGATGTAAATAAGTTTGTGACGCCAGTTGCAGCTTGCGCAGGTACTATAGCAGGGCCCTTTAAGATGGTATGAGCACACGTACTAGGTGAGGAATGCCAGAGGGGGATATTGTCTCTGTATTGTGTCAACGGTGTCTCCTACCTGTAATACGGCTGGACTCCTGTATCCCAGCTCACATACAACAAAATTGAGTGCTGTAAATAGGAGTAACTGAGGAATGATGGAAATCCACACAGAAAAGAGGGTCCAACTTGTCTTTACTTGATGTTATTATATATGCAGCTTTAGATCCATACAATGTACAGCAATAGTCTAGGATCCCAGCAAGTATTGGCAATATGTGGCCGGAATTATATATATATATTCTGCATCTGGTACATACGCCTTTAAGAATCTGGCAGGTATCTATCTTCTGCTCTGTCTATGGTCTTTTTGATTTGGGCCTGACTAGCTGTGGAGGTACTTATCTTCTCCTTGTTTTGGAATCTGTACTTACAGGACTGCTCGCAGGGTATGGTGGTTTCTTGCTGGAGATCTGATAGTTCTGAAGATTGCTGCTTTCTTGTCCACCAGCTGAGGTAAGGGACTCAGGCTGGGGAGGTTGATCTTGGGCATCAGCAGAGGCTTGGATCCCTGGTTGGGGTCCCTGTTTTCTGGAGCTCCTATTCACACAGCCTACCCCAACAGGGGGTGGCTGGTACACTGCTAGAACTTTCTGTCCTCCCTCTGAAGTAGGATGTGGGAACATTCCATTCCTCCTCAGATAGGGGGGAAGCTAGCCTGGAATGGTATATTCCAGTCTAGGTCTGTTAACTAACTATGTTCTGACTACATATTGAAGCCACCTGCTGGTGTACATTAAGAATTACAGCAAACATATACAATACAGACATAGAAAATGCACATTATGGAGAAAGTGATGCAACCTTAAACCAGATGACAATATACATACACTTGACATTATGAAGCAGGGGAACAGAAGTTTAGTGACATACTTCAGGATGTTACATACCCCGTTACTTTAAGTGAAGCCGTCCTCGGCGCAAGATAGGCGGGTGAGGAGTGAGCTCTGGGTACCCAATTAATACAAAGTGCTGCATGAATTACATATAAGACATTACATAGACAAAACATTTAACGGTTTCCTCGAGGTTCCTGCCCGCTAGCATAAGGTGTCCAACACACAGTTTCCTTATCTTGGTATAACCAGGTAACCTATAACTGCACAAAGCATGCATCGCCGACTGACTTTGTATGTTCTGGCCATGAACATCAAAGAGAGCATGGGGGTGTCTTTACTCCGTAATCCCACCATTATGTAATGCAAAGCCCGCAAATGAAAGGGTGGCTTTATCCTGTATTCCCTTCCCTGCATCATAGCCTGAAGAAATTTGGCTTATAGCACGATCACTATGATGACTGTGAGGAAGCTAGAATATATATGGCTCTAAGGTTTGAGGCGCCTTACCTTAGGTAAAAGCTCAGAAGGGGAGGTATTTATCGTCTCCATGTCTTCTGGCAAGTCGCAGGAGGAGGGCAGTACGTTCCCATGGATCTCCTGGAAATAAGACACCTCCGGATGGGAACAATCCGGAACATTTAACAAGCGGGAAGGAGCAGCCTAGGGCTTCTAACGATTCCCGAAGCAGCAGGGGTACCTGTGTAACTAGATCTGTCAGGACTTACCATTTGGTCCTACCCTGGGTTCCTATGGGTATATATCACCGTGTGTAGGCCATTGGTGTACAACGTCCGTATAATGACAGTCCGTATAAGGGGGGAGGAGAACAAGAGCTGTAAAAAGGCACACTTAAGTAAGTTGTTACAATTTTTGTTAAGTGCAATGGTAAGTGCAATCATTTGGAATAGTGCATAAATTCACATTGCGGCACCTGGAAAGATAATACACACAATGGGCAGGATATCTTTAACGTTACATAACATTTGTAAACCGGTTACAATGACATAAATTATTAAATAGCATAACAATTAAGTGCAAGCTTTTATGTTGCAAACATTTGATAAAAGTAGTGCAAATTTTATAAGTGCAAGGGATAGGCTCAACAATAACTTGAGTCCTTATTCCTGGAAGTGCTTAAAGTTGCAGAATCCTCTGGAAACTGATAAAAGTCCTTTGCAATCCACAGGGCAAAAGTCAATTGTAATCCAAAGGGTTAAAAGTGTTATAAGAATAGCAGCAGGCTATCAAGTAACCTGAGAAAGGGGATAAAACTTCCAACTGGGACGTAAGGGGTTAAGTGCTGATGGGGGGGAGTCCTTACTGACATGACCATCTGGATGAGGACAAACAATGGCATCCTGGAACAAAAAGTTAAAACATGACACAACAATGCCAACAGATCCTCACCCGTCAGGTAATCAGTCCATGTCGTGGCTCCCAAACATTGTCACTGTTGTATTTTCTTCATGATGGGGACACCTTACAGGTAGGTATCCAGCTCTTCATTACTACTGGAGCTACTGAAGTGCATGAGAGGTAATTCCTGCCTCTGCTGGTAGCTTAGGGTGGTGTTGGTGGTGGTGCGCCAGCGCCCTCTACCGGTTACAGTAGGTATTGGCTGTACAGCCAACCTGGAGAATGTGTCTGTTGCTTGCTGCAGACCGGGATCCACAGCCGATGCAGGAAGGGGCAGAACTTCTGGCTGCATTGGTGCAGGGAGAGCTGGAGCAGATTGTGCAGGCTGCTTCCAAGGGAGCATATAAGGAGGCATAAAGCACGGCTGCACCTTAGGGTTGAACGTAAGGACGCTATTGTTGATCTGTCCTACCCTCAGGGTTGGTGGCGGTGATAGGTCAGGAATGAGAGGTGCAGGGGCTGGATGCGCCTTTTCTTTGAAAACCAGCCGACCGTCTGGGGTTTCCTGCAGGCATCTGGTCCTAGCCGCAGAGCCTGGATCCTCCTGCCAGGTCTCTGGGGTGATGGCAGGAGAGAGTGGTTTCTGGAGTAGGGTGACTCCCGCAGCAAACAGTCCTTGCATTGACCGCATGGGGGTGTATTCAACTTGATCCCCAATGTACAAGTTATGCCTCTCCTGGGGCAAGTAGTGGCGTTTTACCGACCTGCGGCCTACGAATACCTCAGTGCCCGAGTGGTTGTCCTGGAGGAATCCCACACCGCGCTCCACAGAAAACCATAGGACGGTTCCGGTACGTCGGGTCAGGACGGGATCTCCGGACTGGGGGCAATCAAGGACTTCCTTCACCCACTCTTCTACAGCCGACTTGTATTCCCAGGCAGTCTGCTCAAAGGCGGTTATCTCGTGGGGTACCTCTGGGTTGAGGCTACTGAGCTGGCTGTAGCTGGGCGGTGGAGTGGAATCTCCAGCTGCCTCCACCGCACCAGGAGGTGGCTGTGGCTTGGTAGGCCTGAGATTGATGGCCGGTGATGGGGTCTCTGGACGTGGCGGAGGGAAGGACACGGACCGGGCCTAGGCCTCAGGGAGCTGGGTTGCTCCTACCTGCTGTCGCGGCCGGGCGGCCGGTTCCGGTGCCTTCTGCTGGTCCTCTCCGGATTCAGGCGCCATCTGGATCGCAGGCTTCTCCTTAGCTAGTGAGGTGATGTCAACGGCGTCCTCCGCGGGAGCAGGCACGACGTCCACATCCATTTGTACAGGTGCGTCGCCTTCCGCTGGTGCACTTAACAGAGCGGAGGGATCCACGGCCTCCTGGAACTCTATCATCAGGTCCGGAACACCCATCGCAGGAGCTGGAACTTCAGCGGTCATCCTCTCTGGCATCTCCGGTGTACCAGGCAGGGTAGGTACTGTAGAGGCTTGGTGCACAGAGGTATCCACAGCCTCCGGTCTGGCATCCAAAGTTGGGGGGCTGCGTCTCTGCATAAGTTGGGAGACTCGGATCTCCAGTGGCTGATCGGGGTAAACATCCTCTCCATCGATGGCCATCTGGTTCCACTTTGGACGCGGGTACGCCATTCTCGCTGCTGTCCGGCATACACTGATTGCTAATACTAAAGGGGGGGCGCAGAGGGTGGAGCTTTTATCACCTCTGGCTAGGTCAGTGACAAGTCCATAGAGGGCGTTCTCTATTTTTCCCGCTCCTGAAGGGGCGTATTCGACATCTTCGCGCCTTTCTTGAGGGAGTGTCGCTATATTTTTCCGCTTCTGGGGGGCGTAGACAGCATTTTCACGCTCCTGGGAGGGCGTTTCTTGGTTTCTTTGTTCTTTGGTATGAAGATGCAGCGCCATCTTGAAGCGAATATGGCGAATCTCCACAATATCGAATTAACTCCTTGCATGCAGCAGCGCACGTGCAGCGCTTTTTTGGCACAGCAAAACAAGTAAGAAAGTCACTTTTGTTAGCGATCTTGGTACAAGCGGTAGCGCTTGCAATACTGTGAAACATGCGGTTTTTAACCACCTCAGCCCCCATAGCTTAAACACCCTGAAAGACCAGGCCACTTTTTACACTTCTGACCTACCCTACTTTCACTGTTTATTGCTCGGTCATGCAACTTACCACCCAAATGAATTTTACCTCCTTTTCTTCTCACTAATAGAGCTTTCATTTGGTGGTATTTCATTGCTGCTGACATTTTTACTTTTTTTGTTATTAATCGGAATTTAACGATTTTTTTGCAAAAAAATGACATTTTTCACTTTCAGTTGTAGAATTTTGCAAAAAAAACGAGATCCATATATAAATTTTGCTCTAAATTTATTGTTCTACATGTATTTGATAAAAAAAAAAATGTTTGGGTAAAAAAAAAAATGAAAAATACAAATGTGATAGCACTCTACATCCAGCAATTTGCCTCCATGCTGGATGAGGCATTGGTGTACATTTTGGCCAAAGCGTAGTAAGCCACTCACCACGTCAAGGTCGCCTCTATTTGAGTGGTCCCTAACTCTAGTTCCTACCTGTTCATGGGCCATGACAGCCACACAAAATCCAGGAAATGCGGGTCAGCGTGCACGCCAAGCACACTCTGCTTTTAACCCCGTCCGGTGCCATTACAGCTTTCATCGGATCCAGGGATGCAAGTACCAACATGCACGCTGAGCCCACCATATACTTCTCCTGGAGCCAAATGGCTACTGGTAGGTTCTATATAAGCAGACTCAGTTTTATACTGACTTTAAAACCAGCCTCCAGGACAGATTGACTGGTCAGGTGTGCAATGACTCCAAGGAGATCGCCACGCCTCCAATATATACTGCAAAGAAAAAATGTGGGGATTGGGTCAGCACAACCTCTATGTGGTGCACATCACTATGGCAAAATACATATACAAACGAAAAATACAAATGTGATAGCACTCTACATCCAGCAATTTGCCTCCATGCTGGATGAGGCATTGGTGTACATTTTGGCCAAAGCGTAGTAAGCCACTCACCACGTCAAGGTCGCCTCTATTTGAGTGGTCCCTAACTCTAGTTCCTACCTGTTCATGGGCCATGACAGCCACACAAAATCCAGGGAATGCGGGTCAGCGTGCACGCCAAGCACACTCTGCTTTTAACCCCGTCCGGTGCCAGTCAATCTGTCCTGGAGGCTGGTTTTAAAGTCAGTATAAAACTGAGTCTGCTTATATAGAACCTACCAGTAGCCATTTGGCTCCAGGAGAAGCATATGGTGGGCTCAGCGTGCATGTTGGTACTTGCATCCCTGGATCCGATGAAAGCTGTAATGGCACCGGACGGGGTTAAAAGCAGAGTGTGCTTGGCGTGCACGCTGACCCGCATTCCCTGGATTTTGTGTGGCTGTCATGGCCCATGAACAGGTAGGAACTAGAGTTAGGGACCACTCAAATAGAGGCGACCTTGACGTGGTGAGTGGCTTACTACGCTTTGGCCAAAATGTACACCAATGCCTCATCCAGCATGGAGGCAAATTGCTGGATGTAGAGTGCTATTACATTTGTATTTTTCGTTTGTATATGTATTTCGCCATAGTGATGTGCACCACATACAGGTTGTGCTGACCCAATCCCCACATTTTTTCTTTGCAGTAAAAAAAAAAAAGGTTTGGGTAAAAGTTATAGCGTTTACAAACTATGGTACAAAAATGTGAATTTCCGCTTTTTGAAGCAGCTGTCATGTTTCCTGAGGTTCTACAATGCCCAGACAGTACAAACACCCCACAAATGACCCCATTTCGGAAAGTAGACACCCTAAGGTATTCGCTGATGGGCATAGTGAGTTCATAGAACTTTTTATTTTTTGTCACAAGTTAGCGGAAAATGATGATTTTTTTTTTTTTTCTTACAAAGTCTAATATTCCACTAACTTGTGACAAAAAATAAAAACTTCCATGAACTCACTATGCCCATCAGCGAATACCTTGGGGTGTCTTCTTTCCAAAATTGGGTCACTTGTGGGGTAGTTATACTGCCCTGGCATTCTACCGTAGGGGCCCAAATGTGTGGTAAGGAGTTTGAAATCAAATTCTGTAAAAAATGGCTGGTGAAATCCGAAAGGTGCTCTTTGGAATGTGGGCCCCTTTGCCCACCTAGGCTGCAAAAAAGTGTCACACATTTGGTATCTCCGTATTCAGGAGAAGTTGGGGAATGTGTTTTGGGGTGTCATTTTACATATACTCATGCTGGGTGAGATAAATATCTTGGCAAAAGACAACTTTGTATATAAAAATGGGAAAAGTTGTCTTTTGCCAAGATATTTCTCTCACCCAGCATGGGTATATGTAAAATGACACCCCAAAACACATTCCCCAACTTCTCCTGAATACGGAGATACCAGATGTGTGACACTTTTTTTCAGCCTAGGTGGGCAAAGGGGCCCATATTCCAAAGAGCACCTTTCGGATTTCACTGGTCATTTTTTACAGAATTTGATTTCAAACTCCTTACCACACATTTGGGCCCCTAGAATGCCAGGGCAGTATAACTACCCCACAAGAGACCCCATTTTGGAAAGAAGACACCCCAAGGTATTTGCTGATGGGCATAGTGAGTTCATGGAAGTTTTTATTTTTTGTCACAAGTTAGTGGAATATGAGACTTTGTAAGAAAAAAAAAAAAATCATCATTTTCCACTAACTTGTGACAAAAAATAAAAAATTCTAGGAACTCGCCATGCCCCTTACGGAATACCTTGGGGTGTCTTCTTTCCAAAATGGGGTCACTTGTGGGGTAGTTATACTGCCCTGGCATTCTAGGGGCCCAAATGTGTGGTAAGGAGTTTGAAATCAAATTCTGTAAAAAATGGCCGGTGAAATCCGAAAGATGCTCTTTGGAATGTGGGCCCCTTTGCCCACCTAGGCTGCAAAAAAGTGTCACACATGTGGTATCTCCGTATTCAGGAGAAGTTGGGGAATGTGTTTTGGGGTGTCATTTTACATATACCCATGCTGGGTGAGAGAAATATCTTGGCAAAAGACAACTTTGTATAAAAAAATGGGAAAAGTTGTCTTTTGCCAAGATATTTCTTTTACCCAGCATGGGTATATGTAAAATGACACCCCAAAACACATTCCCCAACTTCTCCTGAATACGGAGATACCACATGTGTGACACTTTTTTGCAGCCTAGGTGGGCAAAGTGGCCCATATTCCAAAG
The DNA here is from genome assembly GCF_905171765.1 of Bufo bufo. Taxonomy (NCBI): domain Eukaryota; kingdom Metazoa; phylum Chordata; class Amphibia; order Anura; family Bufonidae; genus Bufo; species Bufo bufo. The sequence goes on from NC_053390.1 coordinate 831,172,372, forward strand.
AGCACCTTTCGGATTTCACTGGTCATTTTTTACAGAATTTGATTTCAAACTCCTTACCACACATTTGGGCCCCTAGAATGCCAGGGCAGTATAACTACCCCACAAGTGACCCCATTTTGGAAAGAAGACACCCCAAGGTATTCGCTGATGGGCATAGTGAGTTCATGGAAGTTTTTATTTTTTGTCACAAGTTAGTGGAATATGAGACTTTGTAAGAAAAAAACAAAAAACAGCATTTTCCACTAACTTGTGACAAAAAATAAAAAATTCTAGGAACTGCCCCTCACGGAATACCTTGGGGTGTCTTCTTTCCAAAATGGGGTCACTTGTGGGGTAGTTATACTGCCCTGGCATTTTCCAGGGGCCCTAATGTGTGGTAAGTAGGTAAATGACCTGTGAAATCCTAAAGGTGCTCTTTGGAATGTGGGCCCCTTTGCCCACCTAGGCTGCAAAAAAGTGTCACACATGTGGTATTGCTGTATTCAGGAGAAGTTGGGCAATGTGTTTTGGGGTGTCATTTTACATATACCCATGCTGGGTGAGAGAAATATCTTGGCAAAAGACAACTTTTCCCATTTTTTTATACAAAGTTGGCATTTGACCAAGATATTTCTCTCACCCAGCATGGGTATATGTAAAATGACACCCCAAAACACATTCCCCAACTTCTCCTGAGTACGGCGATACCAGATGTGTGACACTTTTTTGCAGCCTAGATGCGCAAAGGTGCCCAAATTCCTTTTAGGAGGGCATTTTTAGACATTTGGATCCCAGACTTCTTCTCACGCTTTGGGGCCCCTAAAATGCCAGGGAAGTATAAATACCCAACATGTGACCCCATTTTGGAAAGAAGACACCCCAAGGTATTCAATGAGGGGCATGGCGAGTTCATAGAATTTTTTTTTTTTGGCACAAGTTAGCGGAATTTTTTATTTTTTTCTCACAAAGTCTCCCTTTCGCTAACTTGGGACAAAAATTTCAATCTTTCATGGACTCAATATGCCCCTCAGCGAATACCTTGGGGTGTCTTCTTTCCGAAATGGGGTCACATGTGGGGTATTTATACTGCCCTGGCATTCTAGGGGCCCTAAAGCGTGAGAAGAAGTCTGGAATATAAATGTCTAAAAAATTTTACGCATTTGGATTCCGTGAGGGGTATGGTGAGTTCATGTGAGATTTTATTTTTTGACACAAGTTAGTGGAATATGAGACTTTGTAAGAAAAAAAATAATAATTTCCGCTAACTTGGGCCAAAAAAATGTCTGAATGGAGCCTTACAGAGGGGTTATCAATGACAGGGGGGTGATCAGGGAGTCTATATGGGGTGATCACCCCCCTGTCATTGATCACCCCCCTGTAAGGCTCCATTCAGATGTCCGTATGTGTTGCGGATCCGATCCATGTATCAGTGGATCCGTAAAAATCATACGGACATCTGAATGCAGCCTTACAGGGGGGTGATTAATGACAGGGGGGTGATCAGGGAGTCTATATGGTGTGATCACCTCCATCATTGATCACTCCTCTGTAAGGCTCCATTCAGACGTCCGTATGTGTTTTGCGGATCCGATCCATCTATCAGTGGATCCATAAAATTCATACGGACGTCTGAATGCAGCCTTACAGGGGGGTGATCAATGACAGGGGGGTGATCAATGACAGGGGGGTGATCAGGGAGTCTATATGGGGTGATCACCACAGTCATTGATCACTCCCCTGTAAGGCTCCATTCAGACGTCCGTATGTGTTTTGCGGATCCGATCCATCTATCAGTGGATCCGTAAAATTCATACGGACCTCTGAATGGAGCCTTACAGGGGGTTATCAATGACAGGGTGGTGATCAATGACAGGGGGGTGATCAGGGAGTCTATATGGGGTGATCACCTCCGTCATTGATCACTCCCCTGTAAGGCTCCATTCAGACGTCCGTATGTGTTTTGCGGATCCGATCCATCTATCAGTGGATCCGTAAAATTCATACGGACCTCTGAATGGAGCCTTACAGGGGGTTATCAATGACAGGGGGTGATCAATGACAGGGGGGTGATCAGGGAGTCTATATGGGGTGATCTGGGGTGATCTGGGGTGATCAGGGGTGATCAGGGGTGAATAAGGGGTTAATAAGTGACGGGGGGGTGTAGTGTAGTGTAGTGGTGGTTGGTGCTACTTTACTGAGCTACCTGTGTCCTCTGATGGTCGATCCAAACAAAGGGGACCACCAGAGGACCAGGTAGCAGGTATATTAGACGCTGTTATCATAACAGCGTCTAATATACCTGTTAGGGGTTAAAAAAATCACATCTCCAGCCTGCCAGCGAACGATCGCCGCTGGCAGGCTGGAGATCCACTCTCTTACCTTCCGTTCCTGTGAGCGCGCGCGCCTGTGATTCATTCCTCCTGGACGTCTCGCGAGATGACGCACGGATGCGTCCAGGAGGAATGAATCAACCACCTTCCGGACGCATCCGTGCGTTAGGCGGTCGGGAGGTGGTTAAGGTCCGTTTTTGCTCACAATTAGATGCGGTTCTGTTAGGGATGGACACACAATGCAATCCGATCCTGTTCATGACGCCACTTGATGTAATGGGCAGGACACTGGGTCAGTTGGGGCTGCTATGCAGTGGGTCAGGTTTAGATGTAAATAAGTTTGTGACGCCAGTTGCAGCTTGCGCAGGTACTATAGCAGGGCCCTTTAAGATGGTATGAGCACACGTACTAGGTGAGGAATGCCAGAGGGGGATATTGTCTCTGTATTGTGTCAACGGTGTCTCCTACCTGTAATACGGCTGGACTCCTGTATCCCAGCTCACATACAACAAAATTGAGTGCTGTAAATAGGAGTAACTGAGGAATGATGGAAATCCACACAGAAAAGAGGGTCCAACTTGTCTTTACTTGATGTTATTATATATGCAGCTTTAGATCCATACAATGTACAGCAATAGTCTAGGATCCCAGCAAGTATTGGCAATATGTGGCCGGAATTATATATATATATTCTGCATCTGGTACATACGCCTTTAAGAATCTGGCAGGTATCTATCTTCCGCTCTGTCTATGGTCTGCTTGATTTGGGCCTGACTAGCTGTGGAGGTACTTATCTTCTCCTTGTTTTGGAATCTGTACTTACAGGACTGCTCGCAGGGTATGGTGGTTTCTTCCTGGAGATCTGATAGTTCTGAAGATTGCTGCTTTCTTGTCCACCAGCTGAGGTAAGGGACTTAGGCTGGCGAGGTTGATCTTGGGCCTCAGCAGAGGCTTGGATCCCTGGTTGGGGTCCCTGTTTTCTGGGAGCTCCTATTCACACAGCCTACCCCAACAGGGGGTGGCTGGTACACTGCTAGAACTTTCTGTCCTCCCTCTGAAGTAGGATGTGGGAACATTCCACTCCTCCTCAGATAGGGGGGAAGCTAGCCTGGAATGGTATATTCCATTCTAGGTCTGTTAACTAACTATGTTCTGACTACATATTGCTGCCACCTGCTGGTGTACATTAAGAATTACAGCAAACATATACAACACAGACATAGAAAATGCACATTATGGAGAAAGTGATGCAACCTTATACCAGATGACAATATACATACACTTGACATTATGAAGCAGGGGAACAGAAGTTTAGTGACATACATCAGGATGTTACACATGCGCAATGGGTTTTGCAAACACACATTCAATGGTGGCAACCTGGAGCAGGCGCAATGCGGTTTGGAAAATGCTAAGAAGAATCCATGTGGATTTGTATGTATATACCCGATCAGTATTGTTTTGTCCATCCCCCCTCTGATCTCTTCTCCCTCATTACACATGATGTGCTACACCTGATCTAGGCACTTTGGAACAGGTTGTAGTTTATATTGCACTTGCACTCTATGTATTAATATGATGACGCTACATTGCTCTCTACGGGCGTACTTCAATACATTATGATGTCATCTGTATGAATTTATGCACTGATCACTTTATATTTGAACACTATTGTGTTTGTTTTTGTATCTACGAATGTCCTGTATCACATGATCTGTATCACATGATCTGTATCACATGATCTTGTAATTGAATTGACTTCACTTCCTGTTGGGTATATATATATATCTCACAGTATGCACTTGTTCTTTGCTTGAGAAAGGCTCTAGTTCAGAGCCGAAACGTTGCATCACAATGGTGAATAAAAAAAACCCTTTTTTGTGGATTCCAGGAGTGCTGTTCGTATATATATATATATAGAAGCGAAGAAGTAGGACTGCACTCCTGAGTGCACTCTTGTGAGCCGAAACTTCGCAAGTTTGCCATATTATGGGTGAATAAAAGTTTTATCGATTTCACTATAACTCAGGAGTGCAGTCCTACTTCTTCGCTTCTATATACTATTGGGTATTGCCGTAACCCTTTGTTGGACATTACACCCGCTTCCTGGATGGTGCTCCCGCTGGACTTTCTCTTTAATATATATATATATGTGTGTATATTCCATATACAAAAACTGCAATCATCATTCGGTATTCCAGTAAAAGGCCCCGTACATCATTACATTAGATACATCACACACTTACTCCTTAACGCCCGATGAAGTACATGTACATCAGATCTGGACATGACTTAAATCCCAGTGACATAAATGTACTGCAAGGTGATCTGGCGGGTTCAGGACCTGCACCCGCACAATCAGGGCAAGGGGTTTGGCAGTCACTGATAGTCGGACCCCTGCTGTATGCGCTGTCATCGGTGAAACCACCGATGCCGGCGCATTAACCCCTGCACGGCCGCGGTCAGTGCTGACCGCTGCACGTGAGAGCTTCCAACATGTGCGGGGTGTCCATCGGGTCCCCGCGCTGCTGTGATGGGGACCCGATGGCAAGGAAGGTAGCTCGATGCCTTCCTTAGGAATCATAACTGCCTTCCGGGAGCGCCTGTGATATCCAGCCCCCTGGATTACACTGGTAATACACGTACAGCCAATGCATTACAATTAGAGATGGCCTTGCGGTTCGCCCGGCGGTCGTTTCGCGGCGAACTTTGCGTGTTCGCGATTTGCCAAACATGCAAACATATGGAGAAATTCGTGCCCGGCATATTCTTTTACATTATGAAGAACTTTGACCCATGACACATCCATCAGGTGGTACAGGACAGCCAATTGAGACGTTTCAGCAAATGGACACACCCCCTACCTTATAAATAAACCTGATGTGGCCGCCATTTTACATTAAGTCTTTTGCCAGTGTAGGGAGAGGTTGCTGTGTGGAGCAGGGACAGGCTGTTAGGGACACCAAACGCGAGCTAATAGGGCCACAAAAGTCTTTTTAAGCACTAGTATAGGTGTGCTATATATATGTGTGATGCACAGAGGGGTGCGATATACTTATACTTTTATAATGAGTCAAAAACACATAGATCTATATAGTGATCACCTGGAAGTCAGGGGCCTCGGGGCTAGGGGCTTACTAGGGCCATTTTCATATAGGGTAAGGTTCCGGACGGGGTCGCTCTTATCAGGGCGGGTGGTCTGTGGTTAGGCTATCAGGGCCAGAATAGCACCCCCTGTAGGGCAATATCAGGGACAGTTCTTTGCCCACCCGGTCCTTCAATACCACATCATCATCTAGCCCAGGGATAGATGTTTTTGCTTTCCCTCCGGGATTCATGGATGTGCACTGGAACCCCCTGGATTGTGGTAGGACATATGGTTTCTGATTTGGTGCCAGCGAGCACCTGATTTAGTGCCGCCGAGCACTTGTTATTGCCGACCACATCTATGCTTTTTGCCTAAATGGGTTCTGCACTTTGGTTTAACTGATGATCTATCCTCTGGATAGATCATCAGCATCTGATCGGCAGGAGTCTGACACCCGGGACCCCCGCCGATCAGCTGTTTGAGAATGCAGCGGCGCTTCAGCAGTGATGCAGCCTTCTCGCTGTTTACCGCCGGCCCAGTGACGTCACGACTAGTATCAACTAACGTGGGCGGGGCTAAGCTCTGTTCACTTGAATGGAGCTTAGCCTCGGCCACGCTAGTTGATACTAGTCGTGACGTCACTGGGCCAGCAGAAATCACTGAGAAGGCCGCGCCACTGCTGGAGCGCCGCTGCCTTCTCAAACAGCCGATCAGATGCTGATGATCTATCCTGAGGATAGATCATCAGTTAAAACAAAGTGCAGAACCCCTTTAACTTTAATAATGTAATTTATTTTCATTTTGAGGGATATCTTTTCCATCCACACGTCCGAAAAATGGATCCGCATCCGTTCCGCAATTTTGCGGAACGGGTGCAGACCCATTCATGCACTTCCGCATCTGGCATTTTCTAGTATAGTGCCGGCGATGTGCGGTCCACAAATTGCGGAATGCACATTACCGGTGTCCGTGTTTTGCGGATCCGCAAACACTTACGGACGTGTGAATGGACCCTCATAGTAACATTATTAAAGGTTACGTTTTATCTTTATGTATATTCTAATGGATTGCCTTCCTTGTACAATGGTATAATATACTTTCTATGTTAGACGGTATATTATAGTGCATTTGTATTGTGCGGCAGTCGTGGGCGGTTCTGCTGCGATACTGCAGGTATATAGAGGGACGAGCGTTACTGGAACAAATCATTTCTACTGGTGTGATATACCAGTCGCCCCCCAAAAAAACTGATTGAAGCGGGGTGTTATATACCAATATACTTTCTTTATAGTGCATTTGCGCATGTCACTGTCCACGTTGTGGGACTATTTGTGCACTTCTAGTAATTATTTATTGGCTGCAAATATGAGCTGAAGGTTTTTCAGGTTCGCCTGCCATTAAAATGAATGGGACCCGCCGCGAACTAGCGGTACGCGAACATTTGATCGCGTTCGCGAACCGTCCCGGTAGATGTTCGTCCATCACTAATTACAATACAGAAGTATTGTAATGCATTATAAAGGGGATCAGACCCCCAAAAGTTTAAGTCCTAGAGGGGGACAAAAAATATATATATAATTTTCAATTTGAAAAATAAAGCGTCCTTTTCCCAAAATAAAGTAAATTTAAAATGAGAAAAAATAGGTAAGAAAAATAAATAATATTTGACATATTATGTATTCACGTGTCCGTATCTAATGGCTCTATAAAAATAACACATGACCTAACCTCAGTTGAACACCTTATGCTAAATTGAAAAACTGTGCTAAATAAACCATTTTTGTGGCACATTACATCTCTAAAAGTGCAGCACCAAGCGATCAAAAAGGCTTATGAACCCCAAAATAGTACCAACTGTCACCTTATCATGCAAAAAATGAGCCTCTAACTTAGACAATCGCCCCAAAAAATAAAACAAATATGGCTCTCAAAATATGGAGATATTAAAACATTATTTTATTTTCCAAAATGCTATTATTGTGTAATAATAAAATCCCCCCAAAAAGTATACATATTAGGTATCGCCACGTCAATAATAACCAGCTGTATAAATATATCACATGACCTAACCCCTCAGGTAAACACTGTAAAAAAATAATATTAAAAACGTAAAAAGCGTAATTCCAAGTGATCAAATTTTTGGTAAATTAAGTTTTGTTTTTTTTTATATAAAAAAAAAATTTTGAGAATGAATTTTACCACTGTCAGGAAATACAATATGTGACGAGAAAGCTATTTCAGAATGGCCTGGATAAGTAAAAGCGTTTTAAAGTTATTACCACATAAATTGACACATGTCAGATTTGCTAAAAATAGCCTGGCCAGAATGGTACAAAATGGCCCGGTCATTAAGGGGTGAACTTGCATATGTTATGAGTAGGGATGAGCGAACCCGAACTGTATAGTTTTGGGGTGTCCGTGACACGGACCTGAACATTTTCGTAAAAGTCCGGGTTCGGGTTCGGTGTTCGGCGCTTTCTTGGCGCTTTTTGAAAGGCCGCAAAGCAGCCAATCAACAAGCGTCATACTACTTGCCCCAAGAGGCCATCACAGCCATGCCTACTATTGGCATGGCTGTGATTGGCCAGTGCAGCATGTGACCCAGCCTCTATATAAGCTTGGGTCACGTAGCGCTGCACGTCACTCTGCTGATACAAGTGTAGGGAGAGGTTGCAGCTGCGACGTTAGGGCGAGATTAGGCAGATTAACTCCTCCAAAAGACTTCATTCAGTGATCGATCTCCAGCTGTGGATCATTGAAGTGCTAATATTGAATTGCTCAGTGTTTTTAGGCTGCCCAGAGCGTTTTTCAGTCACTTTTTTCTGGGGTGATCAGCGGCCATTTTGTGGCTTGTGGTGCGCCAGCACAAGCTGCCACCAAGTGCATTTAACCATCAATAGTGTGGTTATTTTTTGGCCATATACTACATCAGCTGCAGGCTGAGCCTGTCACCCAGCGCCTAAAAAATAGGCCTCACATTTATATTCATCCAAATCTGTACTGTTTTAGCTGGTCAAGTTATTTTTTGTGACCGTCAAAGCACAGTTTTTGCTCTGGGATGAAAAACAATTCCCAAATTTGCAATTCTCAAAATTAGTGGTTTCTGCTGTATCAGGCCTATTTTAAATCTATCCCTAAAAGGGTATATTAGATTCAAGGTGCTGATAGGGTCATTCTCAAAAACTTAACACACACGCTACTGTGCATATCCAAGTCTAATTCTGTGATTAAACGTATACCTGTCACCCAGCGCCTAAAAAATAAGCCTCACATTTATATTCAGCTAAATCTGTCATTACTGCTGTGCCTGTATTAGTGTAATACGGTACCTAAATAGATAGCCAGACAGTGTTAGGTGTCTGTAAAAAAAGGCCTGAATTTTAATTCAATACATTGGCCCGAATAATATTTTTCTTATTGTGGTGAACGGTAACAATGAGGAAAACATCTAGTAAGGGACGCGGACGTGGACGCGGACATGGTTGTGGTGGTGTTAGTGGACCCTCTGGTGCTGGGAGAGGACGTGACCGTTCTGCCACAGCCACACGTCCTAGTGAACCAACTACCTCAGGTCCCAGTAGCCGCCAGAATTTACAGGGATATTTGGTGGGGCCCAATGCCGTTCTAAGGATGGTAAGGCCTGAGCAGGTACAGGCATTAGTCAATTGGGTGGCCGACAGTGCATCCAGCACGTTCACATTATCTCCCACCCAGTCTTCTGCAGAAAGCGCACAAATGGCGCCTGAAAACCAAGCCCATCAGTCTGTCACATCACCCCCATGCATATCAGGGAAACTGTCTGAGCCTCAAGTTATGCAGCAGTCTCTTATGCTGTTTGAAGACTCTGCTGCCAGGGTTTCCCAAGGGCATCCACCTAGCCCTTCCCCAGGGGTGGAAGAGATAGAATGCACTAACACACAACCACTTATGTTTCCTGATCATGAGGACATGGGAATATCACCTCAGCACGTCTCTGATGATGACGAAACACAGGTGCCAACTGCTGCGTCTTTCTGCAGTGTGCAGACTGAACAGGAGGTCAGGGATCAAGACTGGGTGGAAGACGATGCAGGGGACGATGAGGTCCTAGACCCCACATGGAATGAAGGTCGTGCCACTGACTTTCACAGTTCAGAGGAAGAGGCAGTGGTGAGAACGAGCCAACAGCGTAGCAAAAGAGGGCAAAATCAGAACACCCGCCGCCAAGAGACTCCGCCTGCTACTGACCGCCGCCATCTGGGACCGAGCACCCCAAAGGCAGCTTCAAGGAGTTCCCTGGCATGGCACTTCTTCAAACAATGTGCTGACGACAAGACCCGAGTGGTTTGCACGCTGTGCCATCAGAGCCTGAAGCGAGGCATTAACGTTCTGAACCTTAGCACAACCTGCATGACCAGGCACCTGCATGCAAAGCATGAACTGCAGTGGAGTAAACACCTTAAAAAAAAGGAACTCACTCAGACTCCCCCTGCTACCTCTTCTGCTGCTGCCGCCTCGGCCTCTTTTGCTGCTGCCGCCTCGGCCTCTTCCTCCGCCCCTGGAGGAACGTTGGCACCTGCCGCCAGCAAACATGGGATGTACCACCAACACCACCACCTGCGTCACCAAGCATCTCAACCATGCCACACGGCAGCGTTCAGCTCGCCATCTCACAAACATTTGAGAGAAAGCGTAAATTCCCACCTAGCCACCCTCGATCCCCGGACCTGAATGCCAGCATTTCTAAACTACTGGCCTATGAAATGCTGTCATTTAGGCTGGTGGACACACACAGCTTCAAACAGCTCATGTCGCTTGCTGTCCCACAGTGTGTTGTTCCCAGCCGCCACTACTTCTCCAAGAGAGCCGTGCCTTCCCTGCACAAACAAGTGTCCGATAAAATCAAGTGTGCATTGCGCAACGCCATCTGTGGCAAGGTCCACCTAACCACAGATACGAGGACCAGTAAGAACGGCCAGGTACGCTATATCTCCCTAACTGCACACTGGGTAAATGTAGTGGTGGCTGGGCCCCAGGCGGAGAGCTGTTTGGCGCACGTCCTTCCGCCGCCAAGGATCGCAGGGCAACATTCTTTGCCTCCTGTCTCCTCCTCCTCCTACTCAGCTTCCTCCTCCTCTTCTTCCACCTGCTCATCCAGTCAGCCACACACCTTCACCACCAACTTCAGCACAGCCCGGGGTAAACATCAGCAGGCCGTTCTGAAACTCATATGTTTGGGGGACAGGCCCCACACCGCACAGGAGTTGTGGGGGGGTATAGAACAACAGACCGACGAGTGGTTGCTGCTGGTGAGCCTCAAGCCTGGCCTGGTGGTGTGCGATAATGGGCGAAATTTCGTTGCAGCTCTGGGACTAGCCGGTTTGACGCACATCCCTAACCTGGCGCATGTGCTGAATTTGGTGGTGCAGAAGTTCATTCACAACTACCCCGACATGTCAGAGCTGCTGCATAAAGTGCGGGCCGTCTGTTCGCGCTTCCGGCGTTCTCATCCTGCCGCTGCTCGCCTGTCTGCGCTACAGCGTAACTTCGGCCTTCCCGCTCATCGCCTCATATGCGACGTGCCCACCAGGTGGAACTCCACCTTGCACATGCTGGACAGACTGTGCGAGCAGCAGCAGGCCATAGTGGAGTTTCAGCTGCAGCACGCACGGGTCAGTCGCACTGCGGATCAGCCCCACTTCACCACCAATGACTGGGCCTCCATGCGAGACCTGTGTGCCCTGTTGCGCTGTTTCGAGTACTCCACCAACATGGCCAGTGGCGATGACGCCGTTATCAGCGTTATAATACCACTTCTATGTCTCCTTGAGAAAAGACTTAGGGCGATGATGGAAGAGGAGGTGGCCCAGGAGGAAGAGGAGGAAGAGGGGTCATTTTTAGCACTTTCAGGCCAGTCTCTTCGAAGTGACTCAGAGGGAGGTTTTTTGCAACAGCAGAGGCCAGGTACAAATGTGGCCAGACAGGGCCCACTACTGGAGGACGAGGAGGACGAGGATGATGTGGAGGAGGATGAGGATGAAGCAGGTTCACAGCGGGCTGGCACCCAACGCAGCTCGGGCCCATCACTGGTGCGTGGCTGGGGGGAAACACAGGACGATGACGATACGCCTCACACAGAGGACAGCTTGTCCTTACCTCTGGGCAGCCTGGCACACATGAGCGACTACATGCTGCAGTGCCTGCGCAACGACAGCAGAGTTGCCCACATTTTAACGGGTGCGGACTACTGGGTTGCCACCCTGCTGGATCCCCGGTACAAAGACAATGTGCCCACCTTACTTCCTACACTGGAACGTGATAGTAAGATGCGCGAGTACAAGCGCACGTTGGTAGACGCGCTACTGAGAACATTCCCAAATGTCACAGGGGAACAAGTGGAAGCCCAAGGCGAAGGCAGAGGAGGAGCAAGAGGTCGCCAACGCAGCTGTGTCACGGCCAGCTCCTCTGAGGGCAGGGTTAGCATGGCAAAGATGTGGAAAAGTTTTGTCACAACGCCACAGCTAACTGCACCACCACCTGATACGGAATGTGTTAGCAGGAGGCAACATTTCAATAACATGGTGGAACAGTACCTGTGCACACCCCTCCACGTACTGACTGATGGTTCGGCCCTATTCAACTTCTGGGTCTCCAAATTGTCCACGTGGCCAGAGCTAGCCTTTTATGCCTTGGAGGTGCTGGCCTGCCCGGCGGCCAGCGTTTTGTCTGAACGTGTATTCAGCACGGCAGGGGGCGTCATTACAGACAAACGCAGCCGCCGGTCTACAGCCAATGTGGACAAGCTGACGTTCATAAAAATGAACCAGGCATGGTTCCCACAGGACCTGTCCATCCCTTGTGCAGATTAGACATTAACTACCTCCCCTTAACAATATATTATTCTACTCCAGGGCACTTCCTTATTCAATCCTATTTTTATTTTCATTTTACCATTATATTGCGGGGCAACCCAAAGTTGAATGAACCTCTCCTCTGTCGGGGTGCCGGGGCCTAAAAATATCTGACAGTGGCCTGTTCCAGTTGTAGGTGACTTGAAGCCTGATTCTCTGCTATGACATGAAGACTGATATTCTTTGCTGACATGATGCCTGATTCTCTGTTATGGGTCCTCTCTCCTCTGCCTGGGTGCCTGGGCCTAAATATGTGACAGTGGACTGTTCTAGTGTTGGGTGACGTGAAGCCTGATTCTCTACTATGACATGAAGACTGATTATCTGCTGACATGAAGCCTGAATCTCTGTTATGGGACCTCTCTCCTCTGCCTGGGTGCCTGGGCCTAAATATGTGACAGTGGACTGTTCCAGTGGTGGGTGACGTGAAGCCTGATTCTCTGCTATGACATGAAGACTGATTCTCTGCTGACATGAAGCCTGAATCTCTGTTATGGGACCTCTCTCCTCTGCCTGGGTGCCTGGGCCTAAATATGCGACAGTGGCCTGTTCCAGTGGTGGGTGACGTGATGCCTGATTCTCTGCTATGACATGAAGACTGATTCTCTGCTGACATAAAGCCTGAATCTCTGTTATGGGACTTCTCTCCTCTGCCTGGGTGCCTGGGCCTAAATATGTGACAGTGGCCTGTTCCAGTGGTGGGTGACGTGATGCCTGATTCTCTGCTATGACATGAAGACTGATTCTCTGCTGACATGAAGCCTGAATCTCTGTTATGGGACCTCTCTCCTCTGCCTGGGTGCCTGGGCCTAAATATGTGACAGTGGCCTGTTCCAGTGGTGGGTGACTTGAAGCCTGTTTCTCTGCTATGACATGAAGACTGATTCTCTGCTGACATGAAGCCTGAATCTCTGTTATGGGACTTCTCTCCTCTGCCTGGGTGCCTGGGCCTAAATATGTGACAGTGGCCTGTTCCAGTGGTGGGTGACGTGAAGCCTGATTCTCTGCTATGACATGAAGACTGATTCTCTGCTGACATGAAGCCTGAATCTCTGTTATGGGACCTCTCTCCTCTGCCTGGGTGCCTGGACCTAAATATGTGACAGTGGAATGTTCCAGTGGTGGGTGACGTGAAGCCTGATTCTCTGCTATGACATAAAGACTGATTCTCTGCTGACATGAAGCCTGAATCTCTGTTATGGGACCTCTCTCCTCTGCCTGTCTCCTCTGCCTGGGTGCCTGGGCCTAAATATGTGACAGTGGCCTGTTTCAGTGGTGGGTGACGTGAAGCCTGATTCTCTGCTATGACATGAAGACTGATTCTATGCTGACATAAAGCCTGAATCTCTGTTATGGGACCTCTCTCCTCTGCCTGGGTGCCTGGGCCTAAATATGTGACAGTGGCCTGTTCCAGTGGTGGGTGACGTGAAGCCTGATTCTCTGCTATGACATGAAGACTGATTCTCTGCTGACTTGAAGCCTGAATCTCTGTTATGGGACCTCTCTCCTCTGCCTGGGTGCCTGGGCCTAAATATGTGACAGTAACCTGTTCCAGTGGTGGGTGACGTGAAGCCTGATTCTCTGCTATGACATGAAGACTGATTCTCTGCTGACATGAAGCCTGAATCTCTGTTATGGGACTTCTCTCCTCTGCCTGGGTGCCTGGGCCTAAATATGTGACAGTGGCCTGTTCCAGTGGTGGGTGACGTGAAGCCTGATTCTCTGCTATGACATGAAGACTGATTCTCTGCTGACATGAAGCCTGAATCTCTGTTATGGGACCTGTAGTGTACGGGGACTGTAATGCCCGTCACTACAAAAGGGTCACTTGGTGTGCTGTCGTCCCCCCTTACTTATGGGGAAGTTGGTATATGTCATCTTTATAAAATGTCATGTAATGTAATGCTATGTTTTCCCTGTTACTGTGAAACTTGCATGTACAGGCCTGCTAGGGGTGTCATTCCAGCTTCTGGTCATTAGAGGGAGCTAGGGAGCCCTAGTTTATAGAAGGCCCAGTCAAGGAAGGGAAAGTCAGTCTACCCCACAGTCTATTCCAGAGTCTACTCCAGAGTCTAGTCTGAAGTAGTCTAGTCTAACCAGAGGTTAGACGATGTCAGAGACCAGTCCAGGCCTGAAGCCTGCGTACCAGGAGAGGGTATTGAAGTCCCTGTAACCGGGTTCCAAATCCAAGTCAGAAGGTTCCCCTCCTGAGATCCCATATGCAGAAGCAGGAATATCTCATTTCAAGAGCCTGAGGAAGCTGAGAGGGACAGAGGCAAGCCAAGGAAAGCAAGAGGTACTCAAGATAACAGAGGAGGTACTTTATAAAGAGAAAACCAAGGATATACGCCAGAGTTAAGGTATTGGGCCTTGGAGAAGGATTTCTATATTCCAGGATCAGACAGGAATAGAGTGCAAGCTGCCTGTACTGCAAGTCCTGTGTTTCACACTCTGAAGTCGCCTTGCTACACCTGTATTGCCTGCATCAACCGTATTGAAAGATCGATTGTATGCAAAGAAACTGCGTTTCCGTTATTGTCCTGTATTCATGATAACTACTAAAGTTGGAGTTCTGCTTTAACATCACGTGTTCCTCAGTTATTCCTGCTAGCAGCAAACGGCGTGCCACCGTTTAATTGGCACTGGCGTCACGAACATTTCCTATCATCCCCTACCCTTGCAGAGAGTCAGCGTCTCAGGTTAGTGTCCATTGCACTACAACACCCAGGAACATTTCTAAAACACAACTTGAGTACGCTGCACCTTTCTCTTTTGGCGTCACGAACAGGATACGCACGATTTATAGTGCAAGAAGCGTGAACTTTGTGCCTTATACCGTTGCCCTGTGACCAAAGTGACAATTTGCCTGTTTTATTAAAGTGGACTTTGTGGACTGAAAAACATACCCAAAGTGTACCAAAAACCTCCACAAAGCGCTGTGCAGTGTTGCGCTATCAAGAGGAAGAAAATCGCCGCATTGGAGTGTGGTTTTATGGACTTTCTATCATCCTGCTTGCTGTCAGTTAATAGACAGCGTTTCTACCCAAAGATGGCCGCTGAGGCTGCTGAAATAGCTGCTCCGTCATCTTCATCCCGAAAAAGCGGGAAAGATTGGCGCCTTTCTGAGGAAATAGCGGGAAGGAGTTCAAGGTCAGGCGCCACTGCTTATCTGGACATTTGCATGTCTGCCAGCATGGACTCCGCCTTCCATATTCTGGAATACCTGGGGGGCGGCCTCCCTGTGCAATGGGAGGAGCTGGCTGATTTAATGGACGTGACCCTATCGCTCTCCAGAGAAGGATCGAGCATGTTGGAGAGTGAACAGAGCTTTGTTGCAGCGTCCGCGCCTGAGATACCAAAGATGAATGATATTGGTGTAGAGCCAGAGGAGGCTCCACCGGCCTACTCTCCGGGACCGGAGAAACCCGCCTGCCCGCCACGGGAGAAAGAACCAGAGCCCTGCTATGGCTCTTGGAGAGACTTCTTTCAGCCCTCCTTCAAGTGGTCTTCATTGATGGCAGAGATCCGGGAGGCCGCTATAAAGCGAAATACCAAGACTAAGATCTATTATGAGGAGTTGACCAAGACTATTCATGAAAGACACAGCAACACACAACCCCGCCTGGAAAGGAGAAAGGGGTTGGTGGTGTCCTTTGACAAAACCCGTGGCTACGGGTTCATCCAAGATTATTTGACCGGCAGAGACCTATATGTTAACAGAAGATCTGTCAAAAGAGACTACCTCCCTTCCTATCAGCACAGCCTCCGCGAGGGAGAGGAAGTGGAGTTCACCCCTGCCGAGAGCCTGAGAGGCCCTTATGCAACTGCCGTGACCCGTCCCAAGCGAGGACCTGAGGACTGGGAGACAGAAGAAGAAGAAGACTACTCTGGCTGCGAGCGGGAACCGGAACGCTCTCCAGAGCCGGCCCATCATGCCTTCCAGGAGCGGAGCTCCTTCATTGGGCCTAACGTCTTCTGGCAGCCAACCGTGTTGGAAAAATGGGTGAGCCCCTATCCTTCCCCCGAGCTGCCCCGTCGGGAGAAGACCATACAAGATATGGAAAACTTAAAAGGACTTCGCAATACCTTTGAAAACATCCGGAGAGGTCGGAGACCCGAGGCATCACCAGAAACTGCAGAGGCCGAGTCCGCGCCATCGTTGACAGTACCTGCGCCGGTGGCGCCAGCAGATGACAGCGGCTCTGACACAGAGAGCATCGGTGAGCAGATTGTCCGGCTGGAGAAGAAGTTGCGGGAGCTGCGCAAGATCGCGACCGCCAGGATCCAGACGCCGCCAGAGACGGACGAGGTAAGGGTGCCTGTCACCACCCGTAGACCACCTTCTGCTACCACCGCTCCGTCGGTGCCCCAAAGAAGACCCCCTGTTGCTGGAAGTTGCTGCACAGAGCCCACCGGACCGCTTGCGGCGGCGGTATCAACTCCACTTCATCCCACAATTATTATGTCGGGACCAGTACGGTCCACCCAAGGGTTTACCCCTAGGCCCATGGGGCCAATACCTATTAGGGGCCCCTTTACCTTGCAGCTGCCCCCTAACACCGTTATGTGGGCACATCCTCCTGTAGAGGACTACTACAGGCCGTACTTGCCAGCAGAGCCGGGTAATGATGACAAACCCCTGTGAATCAGCCTGCTAGGCCTTTGATTTATTTTGCCAAAGAATAATGTTATTAACCATTCCAGGACGGGAGTCCTATGTTTCCTGGTCGTTTGTCGCTGCTGCCAGTTTATCCACGGCTCAGTGGTAGGTGTTGACCACTGAAGTGTTAAAGCCGACGAAGCCAAGTTTGTTTCCAGGACCTCCTGCCTGCTTTTGCTACCCCACGCCAAGTTGTGCCTGTTCCTTAGTTGCACCTTTTACCCTTAACCCCCTTTTCAGGTTGATCAGGGGTATCACAGCATTTCCCTTTGCTGTCATTTTATTGTGCAACTGGATACTAAGGAACCGTGCACGGAGACAGACTCAAAAGGACCTGAGCCTCTGAGATTTTTGCTCTTTTAAAAGGAAATGTGCCCAGAGATGGACTCCACCGTATGAGAGCCTCTGTGATTTAATAAGAAAGTAACCTGGGTACGGACTCATGTTTGTTCTTTGAGCCTCCAAGAACTTTTATACTGTTTTATCTATTTTACTGTTCTATTATGGACTTATTCATTGTCATGGACTATCCTGGTTATAATGTTACGCTGTGCCAGGTCAGCGCCCCAGTTCCATTCATTATCCTGAGAAGAAGAGAACGACGCCCCATGTCACTACCCTACACCTTTGCCAATTGGACCTGATCTGAGTGTAAATGCAGATGAGTTGCATATATGTATGCCTGCATGTGTCTTTTTCTGTTTCAGGTAGAGATTCCAGTTGGGCGAGCCCTGATGGAGTACGAGGTCGTACTCAGCTTAAAGCAGTGGGGTATGTAGTGTACGGGGACTGTAATGCCCGTCACTACAAAAGGGTCACTTGGTGTGCTGTCGTCCCCCCTTACTTATGGGGAAGTTGGTATATGTCATCTTTATAAAATGTCATGTAATGTAATGCTATGTTTTCCCTGTTACTGTGAAACTTGCATGTACAGGCCTGCTAGGGGTGTCATTCCAGCTTCTGGTCATTAGAGGGAGCTAGGGAGCCCTAGTTTATATAAGGCCCAGTCAAGGAAGGGAAAGTCAGTCTACCCCACAGTCTATTCCAGAGTCTACTCCAGAGTCTAGTCTGAAGTAGTCTAGTCTAACCAGAGGTTAGAAGATGTCAGAGACCAGTCCAGGCCTGAAGCCTGCGTACCAGGAGAGGGTATTGAAGTCCCTGTAACCGGGTTCCAAATCCAAGTCAGAAGGTTCCCCTCCTGAGATCCCATATGCAGAAGCAGGAATATCTCATTTCAAGAGCCTGAGGAAGCTGAGAGGGACAGAGGCAAGCCAAGGAAAGCAAGAGGTACTCAAGATAACAGAGGAGGTACTTTATAAAGAGAAAACCAAGGATATACGCCAGAGTTAAGGTATTGGGCCTTGGAGAAGGATTTCTATATTCCAGGATCAGACAGGAATAGAGTGCAAGCTGCCTGTACTGCAAGTCCTGTGTTTCACACTCTGAAGTCGCCTTGCTACACCTGTATTGCCTGCATCAACCGTATTGAAAGATCGACTGTATGCAAAGGAACTGCGTTTCCGTTATTGTCCTGTATTCATGATAACTACTAAAGTTGGAGTTCTGCTTTAACATCACGTGTTCCTCAGTTATTCCTGATAGCAGCAAACGGCGTGCCACCGTTTAATTGGCACTGGCGTCACGAACATTTCCTATCATCCCCTACACTTGCAGAGAGTCAGCGTCTCAGGTTAGTGTCCATTGCACTACAACACCCAGGAACATTTCTAAAACACAACTTGAGTACGCTGCACCTTTCTCTTTTGGCGTCACGAACAGGATACGCACGATTTATAGTGCAAGAAGCGTGAACTTTGTGCCTTATACCGTTGCCCTGTGACCAAAGTGACAATTTGCCTGTTTTATTAAAGTGGACTTTGTGGACTGAAAAACATACCCAAAGTGTACCAAAAACCTCCACAAAGCGCTGTGCAGTGTTGCGCTATCAAGAGGAAGAAAATCGCCGCATTGGAGTGTGGTTTTATGGACTTTCTATCATCCTGCTTGCTGTCAGTTAATAGACAGCGTTTCTACCCAAAGATGGCCGCTGAGGCTGCTGAAATAGCTGCTCCGTCATCTTCATCCCGAAAAAGCGGGAAAGATTGGCGCCTTTCTGAGGAAATAGCGGGAAGGAGTTCAAGGTCAGGCGCCACTGCTTATCTGGACATTTGCATGTCTGCCAGCATGGACTCCGCCTTCCATATTCTGGAATACCTGGGGGGCGGCCTCCCTGTGCAATGGGAGGAGCTGGCTGATTTAATGGACGTGACCCTATCGCTCTCCAGAGAAGGATCGAGCATGTTGGAGAGTGAACAGAGCTTTGTTGCAGCGTCCGCGCCTGAGATACCAAAGATGAATGATATTGGTGTAGAGCCAGAGGAGGCTCCACCGGCCTACTCTCCGGGACCGGAGAAACCCGCCTGCCCGCCACGGGAGAAAGAACCAGAGCCCTGCTATGGCTCTTGGAGAGACTTCTTTCAGCCCTCCTTCAAGTGGTCTTCATTGATGGCAGAGATCCGGGAGGCCGCTATAAAGCGAAATACCAAGACTAAGATCTATTATGAGGAGTTGACCAAGACTATTCATGAAAGACACAGCAACACACAACCCCGCCTGGAAAGGAGAAAGGGGTTGGTGGTGTCCTTTGACAAAACCCGTGGCTACGGGTTCATCCAAGATTATTTGACCGGCAGAGACCTATATGTTAACAGAAGATCTGTCAAAAGAGACTACCTCCCTTCCTATCAGCACAGCCTCTGCGAGGGAGAGGAAGTGGAGTTCACCCCTGCCGAGAGCCTGAGAGGCCCTTATGCAACTGCCGTGACCCGTCCCAAGCGAGGACCTGAGGACTGGGAGACAGAAGAAGAAGAAGACTACTCTGGCTGCGAGCGGGAACCGGAACGCTCTCCAGAGCCGGCCCATCATGCCTTCCAGGAGCGGAGCTCCTTCATTGGGCCTAACGTCTTCTGGCAGCCAACCGTGTTGGAAAAATGGGTGAGCCCCTATCCTTCCCCCGAGCTGCCCCGTCGGGAGAAGACCATACAAGATATGGAAAACTTAAAAGGACTTCGCAATACCTTTGAAAACATCCGGAGAGGTCGGAGACCCGAGGCATCACCAGAAACTGCAGAGGCCGAGTCCGCGCCATCGTTGACAGTACCTGCGCCGGTGGCGCCAGCAGATGACAGCGGCTCTGACACAGAGAGCATCGGTGAGCAGATTGTCCGGCTGGAGAAGAAGTTGCGGGAGCTGCGCAAGATCG
The DNA here is from genome assembly GCF_905171765.1 of Bufo bufo. NCBI lineage: Eukaryota > Metazoa > Chordata > Amphibia > Anura > Bufonidae > Bufo > Bufo bufo. The sequence continues at coordinate 831,192,581 of NC_053390.1, forward strand.
CGACCGCCAGGATCCAGACGCCGCCAAAGACGGACGAGGTAAGGGTGCCTGTCACCACCCGTAGACCACCTTCTGCTACCACCGCTCCGTCGGTGCCCCAAAGAAGACCCCCTGTTGCTGGAAGTTGCTGCACAGAGCCCACCGGACCGCTTGCGGCGGCGGTATCAACTCCACTTCATCCCACAATTATTATGTCGGGACCAGTACGGTCCACCCAAGGGTTTACCCCTAGGCCCATGGGGCCAATACCTATTAGGGGCCCCTTTACCTTGCAGCTGCCCCCTAACACCGTTATGTGGGCACATCCTCCTGTAGAGGACTACTACAGGCCGTACTTGCCAGCAGAGCCGGGTAATGATGACAAACCCCTGTGAATCAGCCTGCTAGGCCTTTGATTTATTTTGCCAAAGAATAATGTTATTAACCATTCCAGGACGGGAGTCCTATGTTTCCTGGTCGTTTGTCGCTGCTGCCAGTTTATCCACGGCTCAGTGGTAGGTGTTGACCACTGAAGTGTTAAAGCCGACGAAGCCAAGTTTGTTTCCAGGACCTCCTGCCTGCTTTTGCTACCCCACGCCAAGTTGTGCCTGTTCCTTAGTTGCACCTTTTACCCTTAACCCCCTTTTCAGGTTGATCAGGGGTATCACAGCATTTGCCTTTGCTGTCATTTTATTGTGCAACTGGATACTAAGGAACCGTGCACGGAGACAGACTCAAAAGGACCTGAGCCTCTGAGATTTTTGCTCTTTTAAAAGGAAATGTGCCCAGAGATGGACTCCACCGTATGAGAGCCTCTGTGATTTAATAAGAAAGTAACCTGGGTACGGACTCATGTTTGTTCTTTGAGCCTCCAAGAACTTTTATACTGTTTTATCTATTTTACTGTTCTATTATGGACTTATTCATTGTCATGGACTATCCTGGTTATAATGTTACGCTGTGCCAGGTCAGCGCCCCAGTTCCATTCATTATCCTGAGAAGAAGAGAACGACGCCCCATGTCACTACCCTACACCTTTGCCAATTGGACCTGATCTGAGTGTAAATGCAGATGAGTTGCATATATGTATGCCTGCATGTGTCTTTTTCTGTTTCAGGTAGAGATTCCAGTTGGGCGAGCCCTGATGGAGTACGAGGTCGTACTCAGCTTAAAGCAGTGGGGTATGTAGTGTACGGGGACTGTAATGCCCGTCACTACAAAAGGGTCACTTGGTGTGCTGTCGTCCCCCCTTACTTATGGGGAAGTTGGTATATGTCATCTTTATAAAATGTCATGTAATGTAATGCTATGTTTTCCCTGTTACTGTGAAACTTGCATGTACAGGCCTGCTAGGGGTGTCATTCCAGCTTCTGGTCATTAGAGGGAGCTAGGGAGCCCTAGTTTATATAAGGCCCAGTCAAGGAAGGGAAAGTCAGTCTACCCCACAGTCTATTCCAGAGTCTACTCCAGAGTCTAGTCTGAAGTAGTCTAGTCTAACCAGAGGTTAGAAGATGTCAGAGACCAGTCCAGGCCTGAAGCCTGCGTACCAGGAGAGGGTATTGAAGTCCCTGTAACCGGGTTCCAAATCCAAGTCAGAAGGTTCCCCTCCTGAGATCCCATATGCAGAAGCAGGAATATCTCATTTCAAGAGCCTGAGGAAGCTGAGAGGGACAGAGGCAAGCCAAGGAAAGCAAGAGGTACTCAAGATAACAGAGGAGGTACTTTATAAAGAGAAAACCAAGGATATACGCCAGAGTTAAGGTATTGGGCCTTGGAGAAGGATTTCTATATTCCAGGATCAGACAGGAATAGAGTGCAAGCTGCCTGTACTGCAAGTCCTGTGTTTCACACTCTGAAGTCGCCTTGCTACACCTGTATTGCCTGCATCAACCGTATTGAAAGATCGACTGTATGCAAAGGAACTGCGTTTCCGTTATTGTCCTGTATTCATGATAACTACTAAAGTTGGAGTTCTGCTTTAACATCACGTGTTCCTCAGTTATTCCTGATAGCAGCAAACGGCGTGCCACCGTTTAATTGGCACTGGCGTCACGAACATTTCCTATCATCCCCTACACTTGCAGAGAGTCAGCGTCTCAGGTTAGTGTCCATTGCACTACAACACCCAGGAACATTTCTAAAACACAACTTGAGTACGCTGCAGACCTCTCTCCTCTGCCTGGGTGCCTGGGCCTAAATATGTGAAAGTGGCCTGTTCCAGTGGTGGGTGACGTGAAGCTTGATTCTCTGCTATGACATGAAGACTGATTCTCTGCTGACATGAAGCCTGAATCTCTGTTATGGGACTTCTCTCCTCTGCCTGGGTGCCTGGGCCTAAATATGTGACAGTGGCCTGTTCCAGTGGTGGGTGACGTGAAGCCTGATTCTCTGCTATGACATGAAGACTGATTCTCTGCTGACATGAAGCCTGAATCTCTGTTATGGGACCTCTCTCCTCTGCCTGGGTGCCTGGGCCTAAATATGTGACAGTGGCCTGTTCCAGTGGTGGGTGACGTGAAGCCTGATTCTCTGCTATGACAGGAAGACTGATTCTATGCTGACATGAAGCCTGAATCTCTGTTATGGGACCTCTCTCCTCTGCCTGGGTGCCTGGGCCTAAATATGTGACAGTGGCCTGTTCCAGTGGTGGGTGACGTGAAGCCTGATTCTCTGCTATGACAGGAAGACTGATTCTATGCTGACATGAAGCCTGAATCTCTGTTATGGGACCTCTCTCATCTGCCTGGGTGCCTGGGCATAAATATGTGACAGTGGCCTGTTCCAGTGGTGGGTGACGTGAAGCCTGATTCTCTGCTATGACATGAAGACTCATTCTCTGCTGACATAAAGCCTGAATCTCTGTTATGGGACCTCTCTCCTCTGCCTGTGTTCCTGGGCCTAAATATGTGACAGTGGACTGTTCCAGTGGTGGGTGACGTGAAGCCTGATTCTCTGCTATGACAAGAAGACTGATTCTCTGATGACATGAAGCCTGAATCTCTGTTATGGGACCTCTCTTCTCTGCCTGGGTGCCTGGGCCTAAATATGTGACAGTGGCCTGTTCCAGTGGTGGGTGACGTGAAGCCTGATTCTCTGCTATGACATGAAGACTGATTCTCTGCTGACATGAAGCCTGAATCTCTGTTATGGGACCTCTCTCCTCTACCTGGGTGCCTGGGCCTAAATATATGACAGTGGCCTGTTCCAGTGGTGGGTGACGTGAAGCCTGATTCTCTGCTATGACATGAAGACTGATTCTCTGCTGACATGAAGCCGGAATCTCTGTTATGGGACCTCTCTCCTCTGCTTGGGTGCCTGGGCCTAAATATGTGACAGTGGCCTGTTCCAGTGGTAAGTGACGTGAAGCCTGATTCTCTGCTATGACATGAAGACTGATTCTCTGCTATGACATGAAGACTAATTCTCTGCTGACATGAAGCCGGAATCTCTGTTATGGGACCTCTCTCCTCTGCTTGGGTGCCTGGGCCTAAGTATGTGACAGTGGCCTGTTCCAGTGGTAAGTGACGTGAAGCCTGATTCTCTGCTATGACATGAAGACTGATTCTCTGCTGACATGAAGCCTGAATCTCTATTATGGGAACTCTCTCCTCTGCCTGGGTGCCTGGGCCTAAATATGTGACAGTGGCCTGTTCCAGTGGTGGGTGACGTGAAGCCTGATTCTCTGCTATGACATGAAGACTGATTCTCTGCTGACATGAAGCCTGAATCTCTGTTATGGGACCTCTCTCCTCTGCCTGGGTGCCTGGGCCTAAATATGTGACAGTGGCCTGTTCCAGTGGTGGGTGACGTGAAGCCCGATTCTCTGCTATGACATGAAGACTGATTCTCTGCTGACATGAAGCCTGAATCTCTGTTATGGGACCTCTCTCCTCTGCTTGGGTGCCTGGGCCTAAATATGTGACAGTGGCCTGTTCCAGTGGTAAGTGACGTGAAGCCTTATTCTCTGCTATGACATGAAGACTGATTCTCTGCTGACATGAAGCCTGAATCTCTGTTATGGGACCTCTCTCCTCTGCCTGGGCCTAAATATGTGACAGTGGCCTGTTCCAGTGGTGGGTGACGTGAAGCCTGATTCTCTGCTATGACATGAAGACTGATTCTCTGCTGACATGAAGCCTGAATCTCTGTTATGGGACCTCTCTCCTCTGCCTGGGTGCCTGGGCCTAAATATGTGACAGTGGCCTGTTCCAGTGGTGGGTGACGTGAAGCCTGATTTTTTGCTATGACATGAAGACTGATTCTCTGCTGACATGAAGCCAGATTCTCTGTTACGGGACCTCTCTCCTCTGTCTGGGTGCCAGGGCCTAAATATGTGACAGTGGCCTGTTCCAGTGGTGGGTGACGTGAAGCCTGATTCTCTGCTATGACATGAAGACTGATTCTCTGCTGACATGAAGCCTGAATCTCTGTTATGGGACCTCTCTCTTCTGCCTGGGTGCCTGGGCCTAAATATCTGACAATGGACTGTTCCAGTGTTGGGTGACGTAAAGCATGATTCTCTGCTATGACATGCAGACTGATTCTCTGCTGACATGAAGCCAGATTCTCTGTTACGGGACCACTCTCCTGTGCCTGGGTGCCTGGGCCTAAATATCTGACAATGGACTGTTCCAGTGTTGGGTGACGTAAAGCATGATTCTCTGCTATGACATGCAGACTGATTCTCTGCTGACATGAAGCCAGATTCTCTGTTACGGGACCTCTCTCCTCTGCCTGGGTGCAGAGGAGACGTGTTACAGTGGTGGGTGACGTGAAGCCAGATTCTCCACTATGGCATTAAGAGACTGATTCTCTGCTGACGTGAAGCCAGATTCTCTGTTATGGGACCTCTCTCCAATTGATATTGGTTAATTTTTATTTATTTTATTTTTATTTTAATTCATTTCCCTATCCACATTTGTTTGCAGGGGATTTACCTACATGTTGCTGCCTTTTGCAGCCCTCTAGCTCTTTCCTGGGCTGTTTTACAGCCTTTTTAGTGCCGAAAAGTTCGGGTCCCCATTGACTTCAATGGGGTTCGGGACGAAGTTTGGGTCGGGTTCGGATCCCGAACCCGAACATTTCCGCGAAGTTCGGCCGAACTTCTCGAACCCGAACATCCAGGTTTTCGCTCAACTCTAGTTATGAGTTCTGAGTTTTTTGTCTAAATTCTGAACATTGTGTGATTAAAGGGGTTCCACTTCCCTCAGTCCGTCGCAGGTCGTCCACTGACGAGATGGAGGTGGTGGTGTCCGTCGAGGAGGAGGAGGGAGACCAGGCCGGGCCCTCCCAGCAAGATCCTGAGGCACCACCAAAACCACCTGAAGTGAGTGAGAAGGTGGAGATTGCAGAGTCTGGTCCCTCCCCGAAGCCAGATTCCACACAACCGGCTCCTGATGATGAGGAGGAGGTTGTGACCACACCCCGCCAGGAGGGTAAATATGTTCAGACAGCAATATCATTCAGTATTCATGCATCTTAATCTGAATTGCACTTAATTTTAATTTTTTCTTCTATCCTACCAGTACTAATTAAATTGAAAAAAAAAAATGGCCAAGCTGCAAGCCCAACATGATGCAGGCATGCAGGACATGCGGAGGTGGCTGCAGGACATGCGGAGGCAGCTGCGCAAGATGGAGGTGCTGCATGGAAAAAAATTAAGGAAATGTCAGACCTCCATGAAGTGTTAAAAAAGTTGCCTTAGAGGTGTGTTTCTAAATAAATATTGTTTTCCTGTTATGACTTGTGGCTACGTTTTTTTTAATACCGTTATGATTTTATGTAATTTTAACCGATTAGGTTGCAGTAAGGACCCTTTAGTCCTGGGTAAAACTTATCAGAATCAGGATAGGCAGCAGCAGCAGGTAAATGGTAACGTGGTAGTATACGGCCTATACATAGCTTTAACACAATCATCAGGACAAACATAAGCAGGTAAATGGTAATGGTGTAGTATAAGGCCTACACATAGCTCAGCCAAACACATCAGGACAGACAGCAGCAGGTAAATTGTAATGGTGTAGTATAAGGCCCTACACATAGCTTGGCCAAACTCAGACAGTATCCGGTTCTTTGTTTGTGGGATGAATATGTTCTTATACTTATACACCTCTGACAGCAGCAGGTTTTTTGTTGGCATCAGGAAGGTGTTTACATGCATACAAATTTAAATAACCCTGACATATGTTAAAATGTCAGGGTTCTGTGCTGTAAAAAAACGAGACAAAGATAAATCATTTCAGAACTTTTTCCACTTTTAATGTGACCTATAAACTGTACAACTCAACTGAAAAACAAACTGAAATCTTTTAGGTGGAGGGAAGAAAAAAACCCTGAAATAATGTGGTTGCATAAGTGTGCACACCCTCTTATAACTGCGGATGTAGCTGTGTTCAAAATTAAGCAATCACATTCAAAATCAGGTTAAATAGGAGTCAGCATACACTTGCCATCATTTAAAGTGCCTTTGATCCCGTCGGGCGTTGTGTTAGCTAAAAATAATTTGCATTTAACCCTGGAGCATCCGGAGGTGGTGGCTGAGAAATTGAAGAAAAAGGTCAGGTTGGGTGCAATGGCCGGCCCGTTTTTTGGAGCCGCCACTAGCTGATTTGCGTTTGCCTCCATTGTGGTTGGTTCCAAGGAAGTAGTACATTTTCGGCTTGTTTACCACGTTTCAATTCATCAGGGTTGTTGGTCAATGACGGTATTGATCTGGCTTTATGTTCCGTGGTCTATACCTCATTTGATGTGGCAGTCGAATGGGTGCGTAGGTTTGGAAAAGGGGCATTGTTAGCCAACACGGCGTTAAGGTTATTGCTGGTACATCCGGACAATTTACACCTGTTAAGGTGTTTTTTGGAAATGGGTGTTTTTCATTGATCGGTGTTTGCTGATGGACTGGTCCTTATCATGCGTGTATTTTGAGACTTTGCTTTGTATTGGCCCCCCGGAGTCTCATGTTTGTTCGTTGTTACTGCACATGTTGTGCACTTTGTTCGGTAAATTCCGGGTTCCCTTAGGGGAGAAAAAGACAATGGGTCCGGTGAAGGAGTTGAGTTTTTTTTAGGGATAGTGATTAATACGGTTTGTATGGAGTGTAGGTTACCCTTGGATAAACTGGAGGATTGGAAGAGAGAAGTGGAGAGGGTGCGACACTTGCAGAAGATTAAGCAGCGTGAGCTTCAATCATTCCTGGGAAAGCTTAATTTTGCATGCCAGACTATTCTCATGGGGTTAGTAGTAGGTTAGAGTGGGCGACAGCAGGAGTGTCTGCAGCACATCAATATATTCGGTTGGGTCATGAGTAGAGTTGAGCGGACACCTGGATGTTCGGGTTCGACGGGTTCGGCCGAACTTCAAAAAAAAGTTCGAACTTAACCCCGAATCCCATTGAAGTCAATGGGGACCCGAACTTTTGAGCACTAAAAAGGCTGTAAAAATGTCATGGAAAAGGCTAGAGGGCTGCAAATGCCAGCAAAATGTGGTTAAGAGCATGGCAAGTGCTCTGCAAACAAAAGTGGGTAGGGAAATTACTTTAAATAACATAAAATACGTAAAAATAAGAATCGTGATCTAGCTATGGGGTAACGGCATCTAAACGGTTTAAAGTCAGGGGTAATGGTTTTGGGTAGAGGTGGGACGAATCCAATTTTTTTCGAATCCGAATCCGAAAAGGTTCTCGAATATATCGAATCTTTCGAATCTCGAATACTACGAATCCTGTACATAATTGTGTGAACGCACGGTGTAAGAAACAAAGTCAGACCTCGTCAGTTTGTCTGAACCTCCACCTCCCTGTCACGGTCGCACCCTATATGACCGCGATGACCCCTGCTATGACCCCTGCTCCTATCACTACAGAACATACAGGGTAATACAGCCACATACCTCTTACATCCAGTGACGTCTCTTGTAGATGTTCTCTTTCCTCATCTTCTCCTTTCAGACCTTCAGACCAGACCACCATTTTTCAGCCATTTTTCGTCTCTGCAGCTTGACAAAAAAAAAAAATCTTAGTTTACTACTTTTCCATCATCCTCCCATCTTCTGGACAAATCATCCTAACACCACCAATACTGTTCCGCTGTGCTCCCCAATACTATACTGCAGAAACAGATAATTCCCCTGATAATACTAGTACCACACAGAGCCCCCCATATAAAATACCCCTTCTTTGTGGCCTCAGTAGATACCCCCATAGTGCCCCCCAATAATGTGCCAATAAGAAGTGGCCCCACAGTGCCACCCAATAATGTGCCAGTAAGTGTCCCCATAGATGCCCCCCTAATCATGTGCCAGTATCAAGTGCGGAGTGCCTCTCTCCTCCCCCCTATGTGCCGGTATCATAGTGCCATCTCCCCCCCAATGTGCCAGTATCATAGTGCCATCTCCCCCCATAATGTGCCAGTATCATAGTGCCTCCCCCCATAATGTGCCCGTATCATAGTGCCATCTCCCCCCATAATGTGCCCGTATCATAGTGCCATCTCCCCCCATAATGTGCCAGTATCATAGTGCCTCCCCCCAATGTGCCAGTAGTATCATAGTGCCTCTCACCTCTCCCCCTGGCATCCACAGATCCCCCATCCTATAACAGTGCCATCCACAGACCCCCACCACCCCATAACAGTGCCATCCACAGACCCCCCCACCCCATGTGATTAAATGGCCAAAGAGAAAAGGGGAGAAGGCGCTCATAGGTGGTGGTTGACAAGATATGTTGTTATTTGTTCCTAGCCAGGGTGAGTGGTTGTTACTCACCTCGGTTAGGTTGTACTTTTGGTAGTGCAGTTCTGGTGGAGGTAAAATCGTGGGGTGATGTGGGTTGGTGCAGCCGATTGACGTCCAAGTTGACCATGGGCGGGAGCCAAGCCGCCACTTTGGTGCGAATTGTGGTGTATGGGGAGGGGGCTCGTCTGCACTAGGTTCATGCAGTGAGCGGGTGGACACAAGGCGCAATTCACAACCCAGTTGAGGATACGAAGTATTTTTTATTTTTTGATTAGCAAAGACGACGCGTTTCGGGGTACGCAGACCCCTTTATCAAGTCTGTATCCTTGTCACCGTAGGCTAATTGGAGGTCACTCTTGTTGGAGATCCCTTATTAGGGGGGTGTACGGCGGTCCGCACTGCTTGGTGATGCGGCCGGTGAGTGTCCTCCAGTGGTAGCGCTTCTGCACGTGTAGCCAGGATACAGACTTGATAAAGGGGTCTGCGTACCCCGAAACGCGTCGTCTTTGCTAGTGCAGACGAGCCCCCTCCCCACCCCCCACCCCATAACAGTGCCACCCACAGACCCCCCCACCCCATAACAGTGCCATCCACAGACCCCCCCTACCCCATAACAGTGCCATCCACAGACCCCCCACCCCATAACAGTGCCATCCACAGACCCCTCCACCCCATAACAGTGCCATCCACAGACCCCCCCACCCCATAACAGTGCCACCCACAGACCCCCCCACCCCATAACAGTGCCATCCACAGACCCCCCCTACCCCATAACAGTGCCATCCACAGTCCCCCCACCCCATAACAGTGCCATCCACAGACCCCTCCACCCCATAACAGTGCCATCCACAGACCCCCCCACCCCATAACAGTGCCATCCACAGACCCCCCCACCCCATAACAGTGCCATCCACAGACCCCCCCACCCCATAACAGTGCCATCCACAGTCCCCCCACCCCATAACAGTGCCATCCACAGACCCCCCACCCCATAACAGTGCCATCCACAGACCCCCCATCCTATAACATTGCCATCCACAGACACCCCCATCCTATAACAGTGCCATCCACAGACCCCCCCACCCCATAACAGTGCCATCCACAGACCCCCCACCCCATAACAATGCCATCCACAGACCCCCCCACTTAAATCAGTGCCATCCACAGACCCCCCACCCCATAACAGTGCCATCCACAGACCCCCCCATCCTATAACAGTGCCATCCACAGACCCCCCCATCCTATAACAGTGCCATCCACAGACCCCCCCATCCTATAACAGTGCCATCCACAGACCCACCCCCCACTTATAACAGTGCCATCCACAGCCCCCCCCATCCTATAACAGTGCCATCCACAGACCCACCCCCCACCCCTTAACAGTGCCATCCACAGACCCCCCCATCCTATAACAGTGCCATCCACAGACCCCCCCATCCTATAACAGTGCCATCCACAGACCCACCCCCCACTTATAACAGTGCCATCCACAGACCCCCCCATCCTATAACAGTGCCATCCACAGACCCACCCCCCACCCCTTAACAGTGCCATCCACAGACCCCCCCATCCTATAACAGTGCCATCCACAGACCCCCCCATCCTATAACAGTGCCATCCACAGACCCACCCCCCACTTATAACAGTGCCATCCACAGACCCCCCCATCCTATAACAGTGCCATCCACAGACCCACCCCCCACCCCTTAACAGTGTCATCCACAGACCTCCCCATTGCCGCTCCAGTAGTTATAAAATGTGTAATTCTGATTAATAATCATGCTGCCCCCTCTGTCTGTAGTATAACATTCAATGAATCTTACTCACAGGGCTACTGCTATCGTAATTCAGAACGGCCGGGCAGACGAGCAGCAGCGTTACTGACTGACGTCACCTGCCTGCGCTGCCTGCTTCATTCATAAAGCAGGCGGTGCAGGCAGATGAAGTGTCAGTGACGCTGCCGCTCGTCTGCCCGGCCGGCCTGCATTACGATAGCAGTAGCCCTGTGAGTAAGATTCATTGAATGTTATACTACAGACAGAGGGGCAGCATGATTATTAATCAGAATTACACATTTTATAACTGTACTGGAGCGGAGGGGCCGGAGCACAGTGAACGCACCGGCCCCCAGCTCCGCCTCCCAGTCCCTCCAACCGGGATTCGTCGGATTCGTTTCAGGCAAATTACGTCGGGATTCGAGTCCACGAATCCCACAAATCCCAAGATTCGAGGGATTTGTGGATTCGACGAATCCCCCGTCCCATCTCTAGTTTTGGGTGTCTGCAATTTAAAACAGCAGATATCCGATGGCCATGACACAGGCCAGCATGTCATGCAAATATACTGTTGGCGGTTAGGAAAGGGTTAACTTTCAAGCCTTCACACTGAGTGACCTGGATATACCAGATTTTTAGCAATTCATGACAAATTAATTCGTAATGAACCAAATTTCTTGTGGAAATTTTCCATTTTTTTTCATTTTCCAGTGAACTTAGTTCAGGGAGAGATGAGACAGGCTCTAGGGACAGTGATTAGGAAAGACTTTATTCACAAAATATTACTATTGAGCAGTTAAGGCAAAGATCGTTCATCATGTAGGGATATAGCAGGGAGGCTTTATCCACACTATAGGCAGAGAGCAGGGACAGCTTAAAGATAGTGTAGGGATATAATAAGGAGGGACTATTCACACTATAGGGAGAGAGCAGGGACAGCTTAGAGATAGTGTAGGGATATAATAGGGAGGCTTTATCCACACTATAGGGAGAGAGCGGGGACAGCTTAGAGATAGTGTAGGGATATAATAAGGAGGGACTATTCACACTATAGGGAGAGAGCAGGGACAGCTTAGAGATAGTGTAGGGATATAATAGGGAGGCTTTATCCACACTATAGGGAGAGAGCGGGACAGCTTAGAGATAGTGTAGGGATATAATAGGGAGGCTTTATCCACACTATAGGGAGAGAGCAGGGACAGTTTAGAGATAGTGTAGGGATATAACAGAGAGGTTTTATACACACTATAGGGAGAGAGCGGGGACAGCTTAGAGATAGTGTAGGGATATAATAAGGAGGGACTATTCACACTATAGGGAGAGAGCAGGGACAGCTTAGAGATAGTGTAGGGATATAATAGGGAGGCTTTATCCACACTATAGGGAGAGAGCGGGGACAGCTTAGAGATAGTGTAGGGATATAATAGGGAGGCTTTATCCACACTATAGGGAGAGAGCAGGGATAGCTTAGAGATAGTGTAGGGATATAACAGAGAGGTTTTATACACACTATAGGGAGAGAGCGGGGACAGCTTAGAGATAGTGTAGAGATATAATAGGAAGGTTTTATCCATACTATAGGGAGAGAGCAGGGACAGCTTACAGAAAGTGTAGGGATATAATGGGGAGGTACTATCTACACTATAGGGAGAGTGTAGGGACAGCTTAGAGATAGTGTAGGGATATAACAGGGAGGCTTTATCCACACTATAGGGAGAGAGCGGGGACAGCTTAGAGATAGTGTAGGGATATAATAGGAAGGTTTTATCCACACTATAGGGAGAGAGCAGGGATAGCTTAGAGATAGTGTAGGGATATAACAATGAGGTTTTATACACACTATAGGGAGAGAGCGGGGACAGCTTAGAGATAGTGTAGAGATATAATAGGAAGGTTTTATCCATACTATAGGGAGAGAGCAGGGACAGCTTACAGAAAGTGTAGGGATATAATGGGGAGGTACTATCTACACTATTGGGAGAGTGTAGGGACAGCTTAAAGATAGTGTAGGGATATAACAGGGAGGTTTTATACACACTATAGGGAAGGAGAAGGGACAGCTTTGAGATAGTGTAGTGATATGAAAGGGAGGTTTTATACACACTATAGGGAGAGAGCAGGGACTGCTTAGATATAGTGTAGGGATATAATAGGGAGGCTTTATCCACGCTATAGGGAGAGAACAGGGACAGCTTAGATATAGTGTAGGGATATAATAGGGAGGCTTTATCCACGCTATAGGGAGAGAGCAGGGACTGCTTAGATATAGTGTAGGGATATAATAGGGAGGCTTTATCCACGCTATAGGGAGAGAGCAGGGGTCGATAGAACAGTGTAAAGCCTGGCTAAAAGAGAAGCCATTCTATTATACCTTGATGCATTAATTTGGGTTACAAAGTTTTTTAGGTTGTTTGCATTCTTTTATACATAAGTACATCCATTTATCATTATTTCGGGGGTGAAATTGTGCACTGACACTACTGCTATTTTACCCTTACAGTTACAGTACAGACATGCTAGGGGCTGTGGCCAAAATGTCTATGGAGCTGGCAGAAATAGCAGCAGAAGAAGAGGATGGGGTAGCAGCAGTTGCAGCTACAGGCCAGAGCTGCCAATGTTATCCAGCGGTCCTGTTTTGACCAGCAACCCAATTGTCCTTGAACAGTTGACTTGGTCTTCAACATCATCTCAAACTGACATCAGACACCCCCATCCAGGAGTTGGTGGGTTCCTCCGACACCGCTCTTAGTTGGAATAGCCCGGGAACAAGCTCTGTGCCCCCACCTATCTTGAACCTGCCTCTTTCATTTTTTGTTCCTTCTGCTCATCATCAGGGGAAGAGGGTGGCAGCTGCTGTGCCAGCAGGATGGTAGTATGGCTGTGAGTCAGTAGGGTGGTAGCAATATGAGGTCTGGAGCCAAATGTGCCCGGGGTAGAACAGCCGCTACTCAGTAGCCTACCTGCAGCAACCAGGCTGCATGAGCAATATGTGTGAGTTATGGTGGGCCGTTTGGGGTAGTAGTATTACTCATAGTTCTCTCGGTCCCTGGGCCGGCTTGCAGTAGTGGGAGGGACAGTACCAGTGCCTTCGGGGCACACTCTGTCCAGGGATCACCAGCCAGATGGAAGTTGAGGTGCCCTTGGTGGTGTGTATGTTTAGGGTGCCTTGAAAGCAGGGTCCCTGGTGTTCGTGATGCCAGCACCAGTTGGTGCATTGAGAGGTGAGAGATAGTTGCTTTGAAGGTAGATAGCATCCATATAGCATCCATATAAACAATGCCTTGGTAGACAAAGATAGAAGTGAACTGCAATTCCAGACAACAGGCACAGTGACAGTGAAGTGCAGGTTCCAACTCAGTCTAAGAAGAAGGGTTACTTTACTTAGCTTGCTCAGCTTACTCTGACAACCCAACATTTCGATCCTACGGATCTTCTGAATACTAAAACTTGGCAACCAACAGGGCGGCAGGCATTACTCTTCTGCTCCATTATTTGAACAGGCTGCTTCCATATTAGTAAGTCCATTTAGTCTCTGACTACAGAACAGTGGCACCTCAAGAATGGATCCAGTAGTACTTTAGGCCCTATCTAGGGAGTACCCAGGGACACACCATACAGGTTACATGTTCTCCTCTCCTAACCTTCTCACAACTCACTGTCTCTGCCTGACTTCTGCTATATATATATCATGTAACAGCTACACCTAGTGACATAAAATAGCATGACATATACCAAAGTTTGAAGTGTCCCCTTTTCACACCTAGTGGGACACTGCATACCTGTCTGAAAAGAATTAGCAGTGCATGGATTTACGTAAGCAGCGGCAGTCAGCACACAGTGGTGGGGGGAAAATGCCATAATCGCCGATGTGGGAATTTTTCATCAAGTCGCCGGAGGATGGCAGTTTGTAAAATCTGTGGGCAGAAGGTGATGCATGATGCAAAATTGGCACCCTGGCCCTGCGTCAATACATGTAGCGTGACCATAAAGTAGCCTGGGAAAATAGTGGCACTAATGTAGTGGTACAGCCTGATACAACCTTAGCCTCCGAGGCAGGCACAATTCAGAGTGTTCCTCCGACATGTGCATGGTGCACATCTTTAATCTGGGTAAAGCGGTTCCTCAAGTCTTTCACCCATCTGCAAGATATCTTATAAATGGTCAGCAAACTATGCATGCGCTTCAGCCTCTCTTACACTGCAAACACGCCAGTATTGAGCTGCAAAGGCAGAATAGCGTTCCCCAACATCGCCTGACATGCAAAATTTCCTCCAGTTTGAACTCAACCCTCCACATGTTGGACCGACTATATGAGCAGAGGAAGGCTGTGAGCGATTTATTGATGATGCAGGCAGACAAGAGCACTCCCCTGTGTAACATCAACGTTATCCAATGGCAGCTCATGCATGACACCTGCCGTTTGCTCAGGCCCTTTGAGGAGGCCACTTTATTTGTCAGTTGCCAGGACTACAGGATGAATGATGTCATTCCACTGCTTCATGTCCTGGAACAGATGCTGCCAAATCTGGCTGGCCAGGGGACAGAAGACATGGTGCCTATATCTCATGGCCACCTGAGCCTTGTGGGGACTGAACTGGAGTAGGATATTCATGGACAAGCAATGTATACAGAAATGGGTGGTTTATCTGCACAAGTGACAGGAGAGGAGCAGGAGGAGCTTGAGGGTGATGAGGAATGATGAGGAAGATGACCAGTATGCAGTGCATATGGCGGAAGGGAGTCCTTCCAAGTCCCTTGTGCATAGTGACAGCTATATTATCACCATTTCGCAGAGGGATGACTACTGAATCTCCACCACTCTACCACCCTCACTAACCCTCACCCTCACTAACACTCCAAAATGGGGGATTTTTTCCCACTCGCTAACTACTATCGAGATATCCTTTGTAGTCAGTTGGCTGCTGCTTTTGTGAGTCATCAGCTATCCTCACGAAGGTCTGACCTATAACGGCCCTCTGCACTCATATTCCACTGTCATGATTGTTGAAGGGGGATGTGGCGGCAGGAGCAGCACCAGCTCCATCAGCAGCAACTTCAGTCTGGAGTCTCTAATGAGCACTTTTCTTCACCCGCCTACTGAAAAAAAACACCCACCAGCAGTTGCAGCAGCTAGACATGGACCAGAATCTGAATCAGCAGGTTGTAGCATAGACTGTACCCACCCCACATCTAAGATCCCCTGGACTACTGGGCAGCCAAACTTGATTTGTGGCAACAACTGGCAGAGTTTACCCTGGGCAAGCTATCCTACCTGGCCAGTAGTGTGGCATCAGAGCAAATGTTTAGTGCAGCAGGGGGCATATTTACCTTAAGGAGAACTCACCTTTTCACCCAAAATTTTGAAAGACTGACCTTTGTAAAGATTAATCCGGTGTGGATAAGCCAAGATTTCCACACGCCAGTGCCTGATGCATCAGACTAGATCATTCTGGGTGCCACATCAAAACTGTGCAAAAAATGACCCGTTTTTTTCTGCTCAACTGCTTCAGCCACTATTCTGATGCTGCCACCGGTCTGATACCACACACCTGCTGCCACTGCTGCCTCTTCTCCTACTGCCACCCACCACCCTGTGTTGTTACTGCCACTGCTGTTACCAACCTGACCATTCTGTGACTGGGCCACTCTGTTGCGGTTGCCACCCTCCCCACTCTATAACGGGGTTTGCTCATTTCTAATTTATGTGTATTTAATTGTTCATCCCAGTGGTTTAATGGCCATAATCTACCTGAGAGACTCCCTATAAGTCCTCCCTGCCAATGAGAAATTCCTGGAGTATAATCTCCCTAATCAGGAGGAAGCTGTACTGGATTAATACCCGGACTAATACTCCTTATTACAATCACTGTGTATTATAGCATTGCACATTGTGTGATGAGCACCTGGTGCACACGGCAGGATGAGCAGATTTCTTCTCAATTCTCTCAGGGATTTTTGCCATTTTCATAATTTATTAAAATAAGAGCCTGAAATAAGAAGAGAATTATTAGAGAAGAGAATCTGGAATTATCCTGGTGACGTTCCTCTGCACCTGGAGCTCTGTGCTGATGGTCTCTATATAGAGCTGAGGATCTGCAGAGCTGTCCCTGAAAGCATGAAATCCCATCTGTCTGTGTGCAAGGATCTATCTCTGGTGGATGCAGCAGCTTCTGTCTGTGCTGTTATATTCTGGGTCATTGTCCTGAGTGCATCATGTTGTGGAGACAGAAGAGCGGAGCCATCATCATCACAATGTAACCTTACATTCATTAGCTCTAACTTCTATTATAATATGAGTGGTGACATCATTATTGGAGGACTGTTCTCTGTCCTGTGGATCAATCCTAGAAAACCAAGTTTTAAAGACTCTGAAGGAAGCTTTTTTTCATCTACTTTGTAAGTACTTTACCCCCCCCCCCCCATATATCTTCTTATCTCAGTCGTACGTCTATACTGTATATTCATCTTCTTATAGTGTTAGATCTACCAGGAAATATTTCAGAGTGTAGAAAACTGTGATGTCTTTGAGAATTTGGTTGTCTATGTTTGATTCTTGGGGAATGTTGCTGCTGGTGCGGCCGTAAGTCTAAC